>NC_067398.1:633243342-633533342 GCF_016432865.1 Antechinus flavipes
AGCTTTCATTTATCCTTTGAATAAAATGAGTAGTACCGGGAGAACATTACATATGATAACAGCACCACTGTGCAATGATCAACTATGAGTGATCCGAGATAATCCCCGAAGACTCATGATGGAAAATGCCATCCATATACAGAGAAAGAACTATGGCGTCTGAATGCAGATTAAAGCATTTTATTTTTCACTTTATTTTTATTTCCCCCCTTTTGTTCTGTTTCTTCTTTTGCAACATGACTAATATGGGAACATGGTTTATGTGATAGTAGTTAGGAGCTGTGCTTCATGATTACAGAGAACTCATGTCTTATCTGCTGACATGTCATTCAAGAATTGTGCACATTCTGCTGAATGAGAAAGGTGCAAATGCTTGTCTTTTCCATGTGTGACAAATGTCTCAGGATCAATTTAAAATCACTTTGAAGAGCCAGTTGTGAAAAAAAAAATAGATCTTACATAGCAAGAAGTACCTTTGTGTTCTTATTATTATTGCATTCTTCTTATTAAAAATGTTTGGTGTCATTGCTCCTTTGGGATAATGGCAGAAGTTTTATTTCTGCATTTTCTTTCTCACTGTGCTCTGTGTGTGTCCACAGTCTTCAGACAAGCTTTTTCACTCTAACTTAAATTCAATTCAAATGAGACATCTGTGAAGAGTTTAGCACAGTGCCTGGTACTTAATAATTCCACCTTAATCCAACATTTATTAGGCATCTACTGTGTTCCAAGCTCTGTGATAAGTCCTGGGGATACAAAATTAAGTGATCTCTGACCTCAAGGAGGTTTATACTTAATTAGGGAAAAAAATACAGGCTCTTAGCTCTCAAGCCATGAGGGACCTCAGAGTCCATCTAATCCAATTTCCTTATTTTTATTTATGTAAAAACTGGAACATAGGGAAATGAAATGACTTGTATAAGGTCACACAGATATTAAACATCAGAGACAGAATTTGAAACTAGATTCTCTGATTCATTAGTCTTCTCCATTGTCATTGACTGCTATTGTGCAGATGAGCAAATAATATATAGGGTTTCCCAAAAAAGATATTCTATACACAAAATAAATATAAATTTAAAATAATGGGGAGGAGGAGCTCTAATAATTTTTGGGATGAAGGAAAGTCTTATATAGAATGTCATACCTGAGCCATGTTTTTTTTTAATTTTATTTTTAGTACTCTTATGAATCATGTTGGGAAAGAAAAGTTAGAACAGAGAAAAGCCATGGAAGAGGGGAAAAAAAAAACCACATAAAAAAGGAATTGAATATAGCATATATTGATTTACATTCAGTCTCCTTAATTCTTTTTCTGGATGCAGATGGCATTTTCTGCCCAAAGTCTATTGGAATTGCTTTAGATCACTTAACTTCTAAGAAGAACCAAGACTTTCATAGCTGATTATTGCACATTCTCGCTGTTATTGGGTACAATGTATTTCTGGTTCTGCTGGTTCCTCAGCATCAGTTCATGTAAATCCTTCTAGACCTTTCTATAATCAGCTTGTTCATCATTTTTTAATAGAACAATAACAATCAATTACCTTTATGTACCAGAACTTATTCATCCATTCTCCAATTAATGGGCATCTACCCAATTTTCAATTCTTTGCCACTACAAAAAGAGCTGCTACAAACATTTTTTTTCACTTGTGGGTCCTTTTCCCTCCTTTATGATTTCCATGGGATACAGACCCAGTAATGGTTCTGCTAAGTCAAAGATAAGCAATGCTTTCAAGGAAACTAAGACTTCAAAATGTGGGAGCATAGGCTGGAGACAGACTGGGAAGCATTGTAAATATAATAATAATAACAATAACAAGACCCCTAGGAGATAATGCTATTATTATCCCCATTTTATAGATAAGGAAATTAAGTAGGGTTAAGTGACTGTTTCAGTATCACATATTTAATTAGTGAATGGGACTAGATTTGAACTCTATGCCATCTAGTTGCTTCTATTTTATCATGTATTTTAATTATTTGTGTTGGTATGCTATTTCTTTTTGAGCTACCCTGTTGTGGATGTGAATCTTAAACATATAATATACATTTGCCATGTAAAAAAAAATTTGTGTTGAATTCCTAAAAACTGATCTTTGATATTGACTTTTTTTTATATGTTAAATTTTCTGTTAAGTTCGGGGTTTGATTGTCCTGAAAATCTGAAAGTTCATTGAAGGTCTATTTTTTTCCTCATTTAAAATTATAATTTTACTGGATATGATGTTTTTGGCTGAAGCCTAGTTCTTTTTGATTATTGGTAGAAATGATTCCAGGACCTGGGGTCTTTTATTGTAGCTGCTGCTAAGTCTTATCAATTCTAATTGTAACTCCAGTGTAATTGAATTATTTTTTTCTTGTTTCTTGTAAAATTTTCTCTTTAATCTGAGGATTTCAAAGTTTGGCAATAATATTCCTGTGTGTTCTCCACAAAGGATCTCTTCCAGCTTGTGACTGTTGGATTTTTTTCTATTTTTACTTTCACCTCAATTTTTATCACTTCAGGACAGTTTTTTTTTTTTTTTTAATTATTTCCTGCATTATTGTGTCAAGACTCTCTTTTTGGCCACAGCTTTATGGCAGATCTGTTGATTTTCTTATAAGATATTTCACATTCTGTTCTATTTTCACATTGTTTATAATCTATTTTGTTATTTCTTGGTTTCTCATAACTTGCTTCCCCTTGCCCAATTCTAATTTTCAAATAATTTTTTTCATCTTTAACACTCTGTACCTCCTTTTCTAGTTGGTTGTCTTTTTTCATAATCTTGTTTTTCTTGGGGATTTTTATTTGTTTAATTTTTTTTAGTTTTTTCCTCAGTGTCTTTCATTTGATTTTTAAATTCTTTTTTGAGTTCTATAAATTCTCTCTTGGCAGGGAGCCATTTCACATTACTCTTTGGGATAGAAACTTTTTTTTTTCCCACTAAAGTTGTCCTCTGAAGATGAACCCTGGTCTTCCCTGTTCCCATAATATGTTTTAATGGTGGGATTCCTTCTTTGCTGGTTCATTTGTTTAATAGGAGGTATTTCTGTAAACCCCTGGAATCATGGGATGGGGAGATGTTCCCTCTAGCTTTCCTTGGGCTCTCCACTCTGACCAGGAACCGCAAACCAAGAGCTCCATCCTCCTGCCAATGCCCACAGCCAGCAGCGTTCTTGCCAGGCTAACCAGGGCCTCTCTCACCAGCACAGGGGGGCCTGGCTTTTTCAGTTAGCAGAGGTTCACTTCATCTTCTCAGACTCGAACCACGATTTGTCAAACAATTCATTCTTGCTGAGGTTTTAGTCACATCCAGCTAGCCTGAGGAATCCCCACTTAAAGTTCCTGCAGAGCTGATCTTGAGGTATTTGTACTTCAGACAACTTGATCTCAGCCTGAGGTCTTTCTTTGAATCTTCTCTGGTTGTATCTGGAGAACTCCTGTCCTGTCCCACTTTTTGGTTTTTCGCCAGTCTGTGTTTACCCTGAGCCGAATTTCTTCTATTTGTGGGGAAAATAAGGAGAGCTTGAAATTTTCCAACCTACTCCACCATCTTCCCAGAATCCTCCCAGTGTTATTTCCTTACTGCAATACATACTATAGGAGAGCAGAGACTAAACTTTGTACATCTGCCAAGGCACAGCACAGTGCTCTGCTACAATCTGGGACTTTATAAATGTTTTTTGAATGGATAAATGCATGCGCAAATCAATCCTCTTCATTATCAAATAGGTGGAGAGAAAAAAGCAGAAGAAAGCACTCCATTTCCTTGTTATCCCTTTCCCTAAGCCCGTGGACTCTTTTCTTTTCTAGGAGAGGTTCCCTTTGCAACACTTTACTCAATCCAGAAAACTCATCTCTCCCAACTAATCTTCTGACTTTTCTGTTGAAGGCATTTGTTAAAAACCACTAATAGAAATACCTCTAGGTTAATCAGAGATTAATGAATTTTGAAGTGATAAGTTCCTTTGGAAGACTGTATAATAAGTCAAAGAAAGGTTGAGACTTTTATTGGCAGAGAGAGTAGCCACATTGATGAAACCACAAATGCTCAAAATATTGATAAAAGAAGCTGGATAGCAAGTCAGGAAACAACTAGCAGGGCCCTCTTGGCCCTCTTTTAACACGTCATTTCAGATGGTTTTAAAGAAGTTATAATTTTATTATTTCTGGATATTTTGAAATAAATTGAACAAAGAGAAGTTTGTCTATGAAGATATAAAGTGACTTCCTCACAACATATTTAGCTTATTTATAGGGCTTTATAGAAATAGAAATATAATATAAAGAATAGTTATTATAATTATATTATCATCTAATATATTATAATTATAATAATAATAACAACTTAGGATATTGGACCAAATTAAATAAGTAACCAATTAAATTGGAATAATTATAAGGACTTACCTTTGAGTTAAAAAAAATCAATGTCACAAATCCAAAAAAAAGTAGACAAAACCAGAAGAGTTTACTTGAAAAAGCTCTGGGAATAATTACTAGCCATATATCCTAAGGAGGTGACTGGCATAATTAAAAGTCCTTTGTATAATATGATACTCATTCAACTTTTTATGCTAGCAAAAAATAGTAACAAAATGGGTGTCCATTGATTGGGGAATGACTGAAAAAAATTGTCTTGTGTAAATCAAATGGGATATTATTGTTTCATAGGAAATTATGAATATGAAAAATCTATGGGCATTTATATAAAACAACAAAGTATGAAGACAAATGAATTAAGAAAAAATAGTTAGTGGCTATAATAATGTATAAATAAGAATACTTAAAGAGCCAATATCATCGCAGGGGTCCTCAAACTAGGGCGCGTGGGCCAGATGTAGCAGCTGAGGACTTTTAGCCCCCTCACCCAGGACTATGAAGTTTCTTTATTTAAAGGCCCACAAAACAAAGTTTTTGTTTTTACTATAGTCTGGCCCTCCAACAGTCTGAGGGACAGTGAACTGGCCCCCTATTTAAAAAGTTTGAGGACTCCTGAATTATAGAATAGAGAGTGGGCCTCTCAATCAGTAAAACCTGGATTTAAGTACCATTTCTGACACATCCTGGCTATCTAACCCTGAAAAAGTCAATGCATTTTTTCACGGCACCTCTCAGTGGTAGAAAAAATGCTAATCTGCATAAATAGAAAAAAAAATTTCTATTTATTTTGATGGTTGTAGCCAGTAGGTAAAGGGCCAATGTCACCTTATTTTCAGGGATGCACTATTTTTAAAGACCAGAAAGATAGGTAGGTGGTACAGTGGGCAGAAGAATTTAAATCTGGCTTCAGATAAATTTGGCTGTGTAATTCTAGGCAAATCACTTAACCCTACTTGTATCATTTCCTCACTTATAAAATGAGTTAGAGAAGGAAATGGCAAACCACTCCAGTATTTTTGCCAAGAAAACTCCATATATATATACCAAGAGTCAGATATGTCTTAAATACCTGAACAAAAACAGTTGCCACAAAGAAGGTAACCAGATGTCATCTGATAATTATATCATCAATGATAGCTAAAGATGAAGTTTGTTAATATCAGTTCCCTAATAACTGGATTCCTGCTTGTTTTTCTTATTGAGTCAAGTCAACAGGCATTTATTAAGCACATGCTATGTGCCAGGAGCAGTGCTAAAATCTACAAATCAAGCAAAAAGAACAGTCTCTGCCTTAAGGAATTTATATTATGATGGAGGAAGGTCACACTTAAAGAGATGCTGAAAAGTAGAGCTAACACTTGGTATATATTCCAAGATGGTACCTCAATCTCAATTCTCATGACTAATCATTTACCTCATACCTCCTAGACCTACACGCAGATTCTGGTCCTTGTGTGTCTCTTACTCAAATGATTTCAGGCACTTTTTCCCCATGTTCAAGCAGGTGGCTTCCGCTGGACCATGAAGGTATACCTGGGCTCCTGCAACTGAATTTGGGTTATGAGTTGTTATCAGTGCTCTCTGAATCATGGTTCTGAGACTAGAGAATTTTGACCATCCTCACAGAAAAAAGTCTTGATTGACAACCTCCCTTATCCATTTCCTCTGAGCTTGTATTGACATTCAACTCAATTTTATGTCCTATTTTATAGAATTTTAAAGTTAGAAATAATCATAGCTAGAGGTCATCCAGCCCTCTCTATTTTGCATGAGTCTCCTCTCTCTCTCCATCAAGATTCCATCTTAGTCTGAACATTTTAATTAACTGGGAGATATGGAGTTGTTGAAAAAACAATGGATTTGTAATGAAAATATTTATTCTAATTCCAGTTTTCTGCTTGCTACCTGTAGGACTTTTGACAAATCACTTTGAATTCCTGGATTTCTGTTTTCTCATCTCTTAAACAAGTAGGTTAGATTAGATGATGTTTAATGAGCCTTCCAGCTCCAAATCCTAAGATTTCACAAGCCAACCCCTTTTATTTTTAGATAGCTATATTAAGGAGCATGTTATATTGATTTGAAATTTGCCCCTTTGAAGTTTGCATTCATGTGGCATAGGCCTTGCGGAGCTAGCCAGATAATGCCTGATCCCTCTTCTCTCAAAAGTCCCCTCTTCTACAGGTTAACATCTGAACATGGGAAGACATCACATGAAAAGGAGTTTTTGACTTGTGGAAGCTAGGAATGATGCCGAGAGGAGAATAAAGGCCAGCCTGGGTCCCTTCACAAAATGAAAACCCCCAGAGAAACTCACCTGTGGAAGAAGTAGATGGACCATAAAAAGAATATTCCAGTTAAGAGCCGGAACCATATAACAGAATGAAAGGCAAATCTAATCTTTTCCAACCTGGGCTGATTTTCCATCAGCTTGTTTTTTCTTATGAAGTCATAGAAGAAAAGCATAAAATAAAATAATGTACTGGACTTGGAGTCAGGAAGCTTTGATTTTGAAGGCTGCCTTAGGCACTAACTGTGATCTTGAATAACCCATGTATGTTCTTTTGACCTCAGTTTCCTCATCTGTAAAATGATCCCTAAGGTCTTTCCAAGCTCTACATTTAAGATCTATGATCTATGGAACAATAGGAATTCATGCTTCTCTGGTTCTTTCCTACTAATCCAACTGAAACTGTTCCCTACTCTGGGCTTCTTTTGTGGGATTGCCATATGGCTCACTTCTCTTTCATTTCTCTTGAGAAAGTAACTGAGATGATCAATCTCATTCAGAGGTGACACAGCTGAGTGGAGGGAGCTGTTAGATGAATGACTGTAGAATGTAGAGAATAATGATATTAACATATATGTATATTGGGGACTTTTAAAATTGCTTTGGGAGGAAAGGAAATATATATTATATGTATTCACTTCTATTCAGAATTGTGAAACATGCTGACTCTCTAGCAGGGAAATAGTTTGATTGCAAGTTGGTGCCTATTCATAATGAATTCGATGATGCTGATTTATTTATACCAATTGTTTAAGGCATATGCCAGATATATGAAAAATATATATGTATTTATTTTAATAGATGCCAGCCTAAAGATAGATAAAGTACCAGCTCAGAAAGGAAGGAGAAGCAGCAGTGGGAATAGAGGGAAAAAAAGGCACTCAGAGAAAATGTGTACAGATTATGACATTGAGATTCTTCATTTTATTCCTTTTTTAGCAGTGGGACCCCCAAAAATGTTACACCTGTCTGTGCCTCAGTTTCCTCATTGGTAAAATGAGAATAATAGTACTTACCTCACAATAGGCTGGGAGAAGAAGTGCATATCATTGTGAAGAAAGTTAGTAATGAACTGAAATACCCTAGAGATATAGTGGCTATTATTTTAATAAGAGACAAAAACAACCTGTGTGAAACTTAGTTTTTTTCTTAAGCAGGGAGGAAATAATTTCCACTAAATGGTCTCCCTGCTTCAGTTCTCTCCCTACTCCAATCTTCTGTCAAAATTATTTGTGCCCACACAATATAGTACCATTGTTCTTTCTGAATAATGGATTTTAAGTTAGAAATCCTGGGGTTTGTGCCTATTACTTGACTAAGTACTTTGGGCAAGTCATTCAACTTTAGATTTATTGTGTATAATGTGTAAAATGTATAAAATGATGAATTTGGACTAGGTAGCTTCCACATTTCTTCTAGCTCCAAATTTGTGGTCTACATAGAATAAACACTGACTATACCTCTATTGAATTGAAGGGCTGATAGATACCTTGTAAACATACCTTATGTTGCACTAATAAATGCTTTTCTACTCAAAGAAATTGCTCATCTTTTTATCAATGATAATTAAAAAAGAAGCCAGGAGTTGCAAATAGTGTTTTATTTATTGTCATGAATCACATTGACAGTCAATAGACTTGCTGAAACAAACCCATTCCACATTAAGTCAATTAACATGAAGAAACAAGAATGAAAAACTAGAACTGCCATTGTTCTTCCTCAGAGATATTACAAATATAGGGCAGCAGGGTTTTAACTTTACCTACATGGAACAACAAGGGCAGGGGGAGAACAGAGGGGAGAAAAAGTAGAGTGTGGAATGAGAGATGTCTCCCAACATATTTTTTCATGGTCCTTGGCCAGTCTCTACTACTGTAAAGTAAAAATTCTGAGTTTACTGTAAGTAGGATCATGTAGCCTTGTCCAGAAGCCACTTTTCTCCCAAAAACATATGGAAAGATTTGTAACTGAGATGGGGAATAAGGATATTTTTTAATCAACATTTAGGAAGCACCAGCTGACTAGAAATAGCTAAACTTACCATCTAAATTGTTTGTTTGCTTGTTATTGGACCCACAGTCACATCAGTGTAAGGAGTTTCTGAGATAGATTTTCCTGTATTACTGCAGGTTGGCATCTTGTCTGCAACTTAGTCTTGGAGAGATGGCAGGAACTTGCCAGACAAACACAGTCAGTATATTCCTTTGGAGATACTTGAATCCAGGTCTGTCCAGGGAGGAGGTTGCTCTGCTCCTTTGCCATGTGGCAAGAATGATTCTATAAACTAGAATGTTTTCACAGCATAGACCATAGAATTACAAGCCTAGAGCTTTGAAGGGGTCCACAGCAGACAGTCTAACTCACGTATCAAAAAAGAATTCCTTCCATAGCATACATGATGAGTTGCCATCAACTCCTCTCTTTCCTGTGTCCTTCTTCTCAGAGGTGAAGGGCACCCTGTTTAGTGCTTCTCTTTCCAGATAAGTTCTATGCTTTTTGTCTCCAGCACAAAAATCAGCCATTAGACTTCTGCATGTAAGACTGATACTTGGGGGGATTGGATCACTTTCTTTGGTGGGACTTTATACATGATTAGATGCTCAGCTATGCTGACACCATGGGTACCACTGTTTTCCTCCCTCCTTACCAAATCTTTCCAAGGTGCCAATATCCCTAGATCTAGTTTTATTTTCAATACTAATAAAGTATTAAGTAAGGGATGGAAGGGTCAGGGAATAAAATTATTTTCTAGGAGTAAAACAAATAAAAACATTATTAATCGATTACTCATAATGTCCAAGTTGATGGCAAAACTTCTCTTACTATTTTTTTCCCCCTCTGAGGCAATTGGAGTTAAGTGACTTACCCAGGATCACACAGCTAGGAAGTGTTAAGTGTCTGAAATTAGATTTGAACTCAGATCCTCCTGACTTCAGGGCTGGTGTTCTATCCACTGTGCCACCCAGCTGCCCTCTATTATTTCTAAATGTCTTCTCTATCTTCCAGCCTTTTGGTCTAGTTGAAATGCTTT
The DNA here is from genome assembly GCF_016432865.1 of Antechinus flavipes. Lineage (NCBI taxonomy): Eukaryota > Metazoa > Chordata > Mammalia > Dasyuromorphia > Dasyuridae > Antechinus > Antechinus flavipes. The sequence goes on from NC_067398.1 coordinate 633,253,036, forward strand.
TGAGTGTGACAATGGGAGTCACATTTTGACATTGTTTTAGCAGAGAAAATGACTTTGATTAGAGCCATCTGTAGTCTTTTGACTGGGATCTAGAGAGAGTTAAGGTGAATGATCTCGAAGAAACCTTAGAAGTCATCTTGGGAAAGGAATTGCTTTACTTTTGGTCGTCCAAGGAATCAATGAAAGAACCAAATCTCCTCCGTAGTCCAATAATCTTTCTATTGCACTATCCTGCACTCTCTTACTACTGGTTATCTGCCAACTGTGTCCCTTACTCGTGGTTCTAGCAGAGCTGGGACAAGTTTAAATGGAGTCAGTTACTCTTATTTAGTTTTTATAGACACACACTAATATATACACAGGCTCGTAGGTGGGGACCGGTACAGGCAGAATTAAAGGTATTATCAATAGACAGAAATTGGCTGGCCCATATCAGGAGAAGAACCAAGAAAGACAGCAAGGGAAAGCAGCAAATTAACACCATACTCTAATGAACATATCTGAGTAATTATCTAGTCAGTCACAAGACAAGCCATAAACAAGAACAGTATCTTCAGCTCTCTGATAAAGATACTCTCAGGTGCTTTAGACTATATCTTCCAATTGATATCAGGGTTCTTCAAATACTCCTGTGGGAAGAAGTCATTAATTGGATACATCAAATCCCAGAAAACTGAAATGCCCCTTCAGTTATTCAAAAGAGATTTAGGAATACAAAAGTTAGGTAGAATAATCTGAATCTTTTTTGATCAGACCAATTATAGAAGATAAGACTATGCTAAAGATAACTCTGCAATTCTAAATTCAGTTTCAGATCAAATTGAAAGGCTGTCTGGGGCAGTGGCTAGTGGGCTATTCTCTGATTTAGAAATGAAGTTTGCATCCTGATTCTGACATACTGACTTTGTCACCATGGCTAATTACTTAATCTCTCTGAATCCCAGAAAACTCCCTAAGACTTTTAAGTTAAGGATAATTGCAACACAAAGAAATCTTGATATGGGTAACAATTCAGCCATTTAAACTGCTACATCATACTAGAAATCATGTTGAGTTGGTGTGTCTGCTAAAACATACAACTCTTTTTCACATGAATTGTTTTCTGACAAAGTACCAAGTATCCCTCTAATAATTTTGTATTTTTAGAACTGATTTTTGAAAAATTACTATAATTCTTTATATTTATTACATTCTATCTTTATAGATTATATTATAATAAGTTTAATAACTAATAATGATATCTAGCATTTATATAATATTTTATGATCTATAAAGCACTTTATAATTATCTTCACAATAACTATAGATGGTAAATATTATTATTCATTATTCTTATTTTACAGATGTGGAAACAGACAGGGAATGGTTAAGTGATTTTCCAGGGTCTTATAGCTAGCAAGTATCTGAAGTAGTTTTCAAATTCAAGTCATCCTGACTATGGGTCCAGTGCTTTATATACTAATTATCTAGCTGAAAGGAGATAGTGGGTCCATCTGGCCCACTCTTTCCATTTTATAGCTGAGGAAACAGAGATTATCTAAGAGATTAAGTGACTTTCCTTAGGTCATTAAAGTAGTTTGTGCAATGTGAGATTTGGATCTAGGTCTCTGACTCCCAAATTCTTTGCTATTTCTATTCCATCCTGCCTTTTACTATTTTATTTGAATCAGTACCCTTTTTCATCCCATAAAAATTATTTCTGGCTATTATCATCCACATTGTTTGGTATCTCACCTTCATATTATCTGAAAATTTGATTACTATATTACCAATTAGAAGGGGAGCAATAGTAATTGGCAATAGTAGTCATTCATAGTTCTTGTAGACAGAGGAGGGGAAGTACAAAAAGGAAGAGGAGAAAAAGGAAGAGGAGGAGGAAGAGGGAAAAAAAGGAGAAGGAAATAAACATAAAATACATACAAAGTAAATATAAAATAAGTTCAGGGATGGGAACGAGTATACCAATGATTGATGATTGGGAAAAGCTAGCAAGTGAGTCTTGACCATATCCCTGGCAAGAATAAATGATTTCAAGAAGCTACAAAAATAAGAGAGAGCTCTGGCAAAGGTGCCTTGGTGGGATATGGAATGCTATGTTTGGAAATAGTGTGATGGTGTGACTGTTAGAAAGAATGAAGAAAAGTATTATGAAATGTAGGGATTGAGAAGACGGGATAATAAACAGAGCATGTGTTTTAATCTAGAGGCAACAGGAAATCACTAAAGGTTCTTAAACAGAGTAGTAACATGGTGATACTGGAGCTTTATAGGCAGACAGTTTAGTAGTTGGTACAGGAATTGGAAAAGGGAAGACACTAGAGGCAAGATGAATTAGAAAATAAACTCCTTCTAAAATCCAGGCAAGAAATCATGAGGGTTAGGGTGCTTGTGTCAGTGGAAAGGAAGGAACTAAGAGGAGAGATAGTGTGCAGGTAGAATTTGCCAGCTTCCTAGAGTTCTGGTTCTACTACTAACTACAATTTTCAACAGAGCACTTCAATAAATCCACTAAGTGTTTACTAAGCACCTACTATGTACAAGCAATTCAATCTCTCCTTTGTAAAATGAAAGGGTCATGGTTAAATGCTCTTTGATATCTCTTCTACTTTTAATGATCTATTATTCAGTGATCGATGGTAGGTTCCCACCTCCTTTTAAGTCTTGAAGCAGAAATTGCATGAATATCTACTGGTTATGTTAGAGAGTAAGTACTCTTTTCTGATAGAAGTTAGACTATAAAACTTTAAAATTCTGTGATTTTATTTCTTAGTTTAATCAGGGTAAATGAAGCAGTTGGCAACAGAGTAAGGTGTTAAGTGCCTAGTATTCCTTAATTTTCTGCTTCATTCTCTGATGAGGGATCTGCCTTCGCATGACCCAGCAGTGAACCAGATTGAATTTGTCAAGGCAGAGGGCAAACTTCTCTGATCAACTGAAAGGATAATCTAAGAAAACAGTGTAACAGGCTGAAAGGACAAGGATGCTGTACCCATCTCATATATGGTCATTATCCAGACTGGGAAAAAAAAATTAAGAAAGTCAGCTTGCTTCTAGGTCAGAACAACTTGATTTGCAATCACCCAGAGGGAGAGACTAATCTCAGAAGGAGGAAACAATATAATGATGGAATAATTCATTGTTACAGGCAAAGAAGCCTCAAATTACTGTCACCCTCTTAACTCTTATTATTCTTCAAATCTATTATACATCCTAATGTGAGAGTGTGTGCATCTATATACTTTCTGCAGTGTTAACAATGATGATACTGATAATAATGAAAAGTAACTCTCATTTTGATAGTGCTTAATGGTTACAAAGCTCTTTAAGTATTTTATTGTATTTGATCCTCATAAAAGTCCCTTGAGATAGAAATTATGATTCTTAAATATTCAATATGGAACTCATATCTCAGAAATGTTGATACTCCTCAACAAAGGAGAATGTAATCCTCTCATGTCTGTCTGTGCAGTCTCAGACTCTTATTCACAAACCCCCATAAGTTTGCTCTCCACAGTAATGGAGGCTGAAGGTAGAGTACCAAACTCTATGCCTTTTTATATAGAAATAGAATTTGGATTCTAAGCTAACTCCACTTTACATCTTTTTATCTGCTAGTTTCAAAAGTACAAAAGAAGATGCAACTGTGGGTACCCCTTGTTTTCTTGTTCCACCATAATTTTCTGCCTCCTTTTGCCTCCCCTGAGTAGATTACAAATTCTCCAGCACTTAGCATAGTTCTTGACACATAGTAGGCCCTCAATAAATATTAATTGGATTAGATTAAATATTGGGGTTTAGGGCTAACAAAAGCTTTCTGCAGAAGGAAGGATTTGAGCAGAGTCTTGAAGGAACTCTTCAAACTCCAAAGGGAGAGGTCAAAAGAGAAAGTAGTCCAGAAATATAGGAAAGTCAGGGAAAACAAAACAAAACAAAACAAAACAAAAAACCTTGTTCTACATAACTCCAGAGGTCATATTAGATGAAAGATGGAAAGACTCAGATTTAAAATTGATGTAAGAAAGTTTTCTTAACAAGGAGAGCTGTCTAGAAAGTATAGGAGTAATAGACTACCTTCTAAAGATGTTGTTTCTGGAGGAATTCAGGAAGAAATTCAACAATCATTTCTTCAGCATATTCTGAAGAGGCTTCTTCCTCCAACACAGGTTGCCCTAGATAATCTCTGAGATCCTAAAATTCCATGATTCTTAACAACCTGATTTCCTTAATCAATTATCACCCAAACTATTGCCTTTTGTGCTTCTTTTTCGGGTATTCCAAAATCTCCTTTTGAAAAACAAAACAAAACAAAAATCTTTCTTAGATAAGACATTTGAATAGACTTCATCATAAAACCAATCCTGACTTTGCTATTTAATGTTGTTTTCTCTTGATTGCCTTATCTGAAATAAACTCCTTCCTTCTTGCTACATTTTATAATCTGTTTTTTTTTTTTTTTTTTAATCATAGACTCATGTTGAACCCTTCTAAAAACCTGTCCCAGCCCCTTAGTTACTGATATTCTCTTTCTTCTCAAATTATTAATGTAGGTGTTAGGTTGTTTATCCATTACTTTATCTCAATAGAATGTAAGCTTTTTAAAGCCTGGAAATATTTATTGGTTTTAGCATAAGGCTTTGTACATAACAAGTTATTTCTCAATGCTTGTCTTATGATATTGCATTTGATTAAATACTTTTTAAAAACCTCCGTAGGCATGAGTTTCCACATTTGTAAATATATAATGTCCAAGTTTTCCTCTAGCTTTACAATTTCAATTTCATAAAATTCAGTTTAAATACATGCTTCTTTCTTCAATTCAACCAATTTAATCCAACAAATAATTATTAAGTATTTACTGTAGGAAAGACATTGTGATTGGTGCTGAGGATCCTGAAATGAAAATTGATAGCTTCTGGCCTCAGAGAATTTCAGTAGGTTGGAGGAAAGAGGTAATGACATAGAAATAAACAAGTAGAGTTGGGGGGAGGGAGGGAAGAGACACAGGAGAGATCTTGATGAAAAGATTTTAAGTGGGAGAAATCACTTTCAGTAATGGAAAAGAGAAAGTGTCCTTTCTTTTTAAATGAGTTGATTGAAATTCCAATTGTTTTCCCTAAATTCAGGAGTTTCCTATTTTAACCAGTACATAGATACCCCTAAACTTGTGAAACTAAAATGGTGCAATAGCAAGAGGAAATATAGCTTAATTTCCTACTATAACTCTCAGACATTCCAACATTGAGGCATGGTATGGTCAGACATAGCAGTGTAATCCCTTCCAGTGCAATGACTGAATAAAGATATATATCATGACAATAAGAAGTCCTGGACTCACACAGAAAAACCTAGTCTTGATCAGGTATAAAAAAAAGTACAAATGGCAGCTACCAGTTCTGGATCAGAGATCCATGGAGAAACAAAGAGGGGACCTGGTGGTATTCCAGGATAAGGAGTGGTATCAGTTCTCAGACTGAGCAAGAAGCAAAATTAGAAGCAAGTGACTGTAGCTATGTGACTGACTACAGACTAGGGTCTCAATTTCAGCTCTTCGTCCTATCTGAAGCATGCAAAGTAATAAGCAGATCAGAGGAGGACCAGGCAGTTCTGTCAGATTGAACCAGCTGAGCTTTCCAATTGGCTGATTGAATTCAGGAGCAGTCCACTTGGAACTCCCAAACAATGGCAGGCTAACAGATAGATTGTTCAGATCCAAAGACATGTCAGGACTTGCAAAGTTCAAACCAGCAGGGCGGTGATCAAATTTTACTTTGGATCAGACAACTTTGGAAGCATTAAAAGCTTATAGGTCCCCAGCCTGAGCTTTCCTTGTACTTTTTTCTCATAATACTCAATGGCCTAAGAAGATAACATTCTTTCTATAGGTACCCATAGAGCCCAGTACTAACATAAAGTCCAAAATCAAGAAGTAAAATGGAAGAACTATCAAGTAAACAAAAGAAGAATCTCACAATTAAAAAAAAAATTCATACTGACAATTTTGCTGAAAACAAAAATATGGAAGAAAATGATTCTATAAAATGACATCTATAAGCAAAGTCTTAAAGTAGAACACAGCTTAGTGACAAATTCAATTAGAATTCTGGAGGAGATGTGCAAAAGTTTTTTTTTTATTATTATTATTTTAATAAATAAAAATGCTAGAAGGAAAATGGAAAAAAAAATGATAGCAATGGGGAAAAAAAGAATTAGAAAGTGATTAAAATGTTGGCAGAAGAGGAAGAAAAATCTTATCTAGGCAATATATTTCCTGAAAATTATAATGGATTGAAAAGAATTTAATGACATTATGAGCCCACAAAATATTAAAATAAAAATACTGAAAAAATGAAAGAAAGTATAAGATATATTAGGTAGTAGAATGACACAGTGGATAGAACCACTGGGATTGAAATGAAGAAGACATTTTTGTAAGTTCAAATTTGGCCTTCCTAGCTATGTGACCTTGGTAAAGTCACTTAAACCCATTTGCCTCAGATCCTTATCTGTACAATGAGCTAGAAAAGGAAGTGACAAACCACTGAAGTAACTTTGCTAAGAAAATCTCAAAATGGAGTCACAGAGAGTCAAATATGACTGAAGAATAACAACAAATAACACATCTCAAAAAAGAAAAGAAGAGGAAAAAAAAAACTTCAAAGAGAGATAATTTAAGAATCACTGAACTACCTGAAAACCAACCAGAAAATTATCTTAGATATCACATTTCAAGAAAATATTAAACAAAATTCCCCGATCTCATATAACAAAATGATACAATGGTTCTAGAAAGAATGCACTGGTCACTTCCTGAAAGAAATGCCAAAATGGACACTTTTAGGAACATAATATCCAAAACTCTAAGGATTCTAGATAAAAGAAAAAAAATGACAAGAAGTCAGAAGGTTCAGGTACTGAGAAGTCACAGTCAGGATCACACAAGCAGCCATCACTATGAAACAACAAAACATTTGTAATACAATATTGCAAAAGGGCAAAAAATAAAGCTTACAACCCAGAATCGCTTGACAGCATTGATTTTAGTTATATTTTTGAGGGGAAAATGGAACTTAAATGAAATAGAGAGCATTAAGTATTCCTAATGATCAGAACTGAGTAAAAACTTTGAAATATAAATGTCACATGGACCCACACTTAACACCGTATACCAAGATAAGATCGGAATGGGTCCATGATCTAGGCATAAAGAACGAGATTATAAATAAATTAGAGGAACATAGGATAGTTTATCTCTCAGACTTGTGGAGGAGAAAAAAAAATTGTGGCCAAAGATGAACTAGAGACCATTACTGATCACAAAATAGAAAATTTTGATTCTATCAAATTAAAAAGCCTTTGTACAAACAGAACTAATGCAAACAAGATTAGAAGGAAAGCAACAAACTGGGAAAACATTTTAACAGTTAAAGGTTCTGATAAAGGCCTCATTTCCAAAATATATAGAGAACTGACTCAAATTTATAAGAAATCAAGCCATTCTCCAATTGATAAATAGTCAAAGGATATGAATAGACAATTTTCAGATGATGAAATTGAAACTATTTCCACTCATATGAAAGAGTGTTCCAAATCACTATTGATCAGAGAAATGCAAATTAAGACAACTCTGAGATACCACTACACACCTGTCAGATTGGCTAAGATGACAGAAAAAAATGATGAATGTTGGAGGGGATGTGGGAAAACTGGGACATTGATGCATTGTTGGTGGAGTTGTGAACGAATCCAACCATTCTGGAGAGCAATCTGGAATTATGCCCAAAAAGTTATCAAACTGTACCCTTTGGTCCGGCAGTGCTACTACTGGGTTTATATCCCAAAGAGATACTAAAGAAGGGAAAGGGACCTGTATGCGCCAAAATGTTTGTGGCAGCCCTGTTTGTAGTGGCTAGAAACTGGAAATTGAATGGATGCCCATCAATTGGAGAATGGCTGGGTAAATTGTGGTATATGAATGTTATGGAATATTATTGTTCTGTAAGAAATGACCAGCAGGATGAATACAGAGAGGCTTGGAGAGACTTACATGAACTGATGCTAAGTGAAATGAGCAGAACCAGGAGATCATTATACACTTCGACAACGATATTGTATGAGGTTGTATTCTGATGAAAGTGGATTTCTTTGACAAAGAGAATATCTAACTCCGTTTCAATTGATAAATGACGGACAGAAGCAGCTACACCCAAAGAAAAAATACTGGGAAATGAATGTGAACTATTTGCATTTTTGTTTTTCTTCCCGGGTTATTTTTACCTTCTGAATCCAGTTCTCCCTGTGCAACAAGAGAACTGTTCGGTTCTGCAAACATATATTGTATCTAGGATATACTGCAACATATCTAACATATATAGGACTGCTTGCCATCTAGGGGAGGGGGTGGAGGGAGGGAGGGGAAAAATCGGAACAGAAGCAAGTGCAAGGGATAATGTAAAAAAAATTATCCTGGCATGGATTCTGTCAATAAAAAATTATTATAAAAACAAACAAACAAACAAACAAACAAAAAAACAAGAATATTGCACTAACATTGGTTATAATCATATTAGGATGCATCTCAACCAGTAACCCAGAAGAATTTCCATTCATGATGACTAAACTTGATTTGTTTGACTTTACTTCCAGCTCTGAAGAAGGGAAAAAAAGTAAAGGTTATGCCAAAAGCCACCAATTTGGATGACAAATTGTCTTCAAGGTTTCTCCAACCTAGCTCCAATTGGAGAGAGCCATTGAAAATACAGTGCCTTACATGTTAAAAAAAAAAAAAGAAAGAAAAGAAAGAAAGAAAGAAAGGAAGAAGAAAGAAAGAAAGAAAGAAAAGAAAGAAAGAAAAGAAAGAAAAAGAAAGAAAGAAAGAAAGAAAGGAAGGAAGAAAGAAAGAAAGGAAGAAAGAAAGAAAGAAAGAAAGAAAAAGAAATATAAATGTCAACATCAAGAGTATTATAAAATATCATAAAATTGCAAGCAAGCAATCATAATGGACTAAACAAAGATAAATTATTTTTATTCTAATATTAAGAGAGGGTGCATGTACCTTCTTATAACTCTATCAATATCAGAATTCATAGAGGAAATATAATTAGAAAAGACTTGAGGATGTTTCTATTATCTTAATGATCCTAACAGAAGAACAGAAAATGGAGGGAAAAGTTAAATATTAGACTTAGAAAGGAAATGAAGGTTAGGGAAAATTATATCAATTCAAGATATATAAGTAAGTATCTATAAAAAGAAAAGTAAGTGGGGATGTTAGCATTTGAATCTAACTCTCATCTGAACTGGTTAAAGGAAGAAAGAGTAGATACACAGTTGGTTATACAAATGGGCAAAATAAAGAAAAAGAAATAAAAAGGGAGAAAGGAGAATAAAAGAAACAATGGATTAAAGAAGGGATTAGGCTTAAGCAAACATAAACTTTATAGAGAGTGATCTCAAAAAGAGGTTCTCAAAGAAAGGATCAAAACCAGTGAGTGGTCTCAAGGTGAGAGAGAAAGAGAAAGAGAGAAATAAAGAGAAAGAGAGAGAGAGAGAGAGAGAGAGAGAGAGAGAGAGTAGGAAGTCACTGAAGTAGAAGCAGATTGTACCAAAGCTAGATCATTAATACTGAGAATATTCCTTTTATCTTACCATCTTTCTGTATTTATAAAGATGGAATGGGAAACAGTGAAGGAAGAATACATTAAAACAGAATAGAAGGAAATATACAATTAATAATCATAACAGAATGTAAATGGTATGAACTAACCCATAAAATGAAAGAGGATAACTGACTGCATTAGATAGCAGATTCTAACAATATGTTGCTTACAGGAAATACTTGAAACATAAATAATATAAGAGACTGGAGCAAATTTATTATATTTCAGCTGAAGTAAAATATAAAGTTAATGGTAATTATTGTAATAAGGTATATAGTAAAGTTTAAAATTTATAAGACCAAGTCATTTTCTAGTTGATAAATTGTCAAAGAATATAAGACAACTTTCTGAGAACTAAATACAAGCTACAAATAATGATAATTAATAAATAATAATCATTAATAATTTGAAAAATTAAAATTAGAACAATTCTGAGATTCTACTTTACACCCTTTAGAATGACAAAATTGGCCAAAAAAAAAAAAAAAAAGGGAAAAAGGAAAATGACAGTTGCTGGAAGGACTGTGTGAAAACAGATATGCCAATGCATCATTGATAAAGTTGAGAACTCATCCCACCATTCTGGGAAGTAATTTGTAACTATTCCCCAAAAGTCATTAAATTTTGCTTATTCTTTGGCGTAGGTTTGTTATTAATTGGTCAATACTTTAAATAGATCAAAGAAAGATCTTGTCAGCAAAACTTTTTATGGAAGGAAAAAGTGGAAACTGAAGAGCCGTATCAATTAGGAAATAGGTGAACAAATTAGGGTGTAAGAAGAGAATGAAAAACTATTGTGCTATATAACAACTATATTATATAGTCAAACAATTTTGAAAGACTTAAGAAATAACATCAGTGAGATTACTAACTACAACAATTCCAGAGGACTTATGACAAAACATGCTACCCATCTCTTGAGAGATAGCTGATGTACTCAATGACAAATAAGAATCTTTTTTTGATTTATCATACATATTGAGAATGAAGTTTTTTTTTTTCTTTCTCATGAAAGGAAGAGAAATTAATGGGAGGGAAAACATTTCTATTGACTGAAAAAAAAATTTAATTAAAAGTACAAATATAAAATAATTCAGAAAGTATTTAAAAATAATTGTTTCCTCATTCAAATTCAATGCTTTCTTTATAATTTTGTTTATAAAAATAGTTTCTAGTTTCAATTATAAAACTCCCCTTTTAACACAAACTTTATATTCCCCTATTCTTGTATACACATAATATTTGTATTATTATTATACTTTGATAAAAATGCATAGTTTTTTAAAAGGTACATAATTTTAGTAGAACTGGAGGATTGATCTATGATTTATAAGACCTGCTGTGTCATTGATAAAAAAGAAATTCCAGAAGAGGGAAACACCTACTACCAACTCAGGTCTAAACTTTTGCAAATGACAATCTTAGAGGGCTCTCTAGAGCATTAAGTGACTTGCCCAGGATTAATTAACCAGTGTGTCTGAGGTAAAAACTTAAAACCCGATATCCTGGTTCCAAGGCTCACTTTCTATTCACTTTTCAATGCTGTCTTTTATGATGTTTTAAAATGAATTTATATTTTATTAAACCTCAGTAGCACCAATAGACATTTGAAAATCATAATACATGTATGTGTAACACATTCAGTTTATAGAAGCCTCCCTTCATACTTTTATTTAGTTGCCCATTCTATTCTTATTGCATCCTCTTGGAAGTCTTAGCTTTTTTACAAAGCTTTTAGTGGAAATCTTTTTAACCTCTCGCTTTAATTATCTTTTTTTTCTTCTTGAATTATTTTTCTCTTATCTTCATGAATATTATTTCCCTAAAATACAATGTAACCTTCTTAAGGAAATGGACTGTTTTTTGTTTTTTTTTTCTTTGCCTCCTCAAAATCTTCACTTTTTGGTACATAGTAGGTGCTAATAAATGCTCATTGAATTATATTTATCCCATTGAGTTAGGCTGCATATTTTCTTGGCATTAAATCAAAGCCAAAATGACAGTGCTTGTTATGAATAGAATATGGATTGCTGGGTTCCTTGTAGTAAGTGCTTATAATAATAATTGTTAATATTTTTATAGTGTTTAAGGATCTGAAAAGCTCTTACCATATGCTAGCTCAATTGATCCTTACAATAAGCCAGTGAAGTAGGTGATATTTTTATCCTCATTCTTAAGATGAAGGAACTGAGCAAAAGAAAGGTTGTGTGATTTGCTCAGGATAACAGTTAGTAAATATGTCAGGCAGAAATCAAACTTTGGTTTTTCTGACACCAAATCTTGCTTTCTATCAACTATGTCAAAATGCAAAAATTGCGGACATAATCATGACAACTATTGCATTCTTATTTGGCTCAGCAAGCTTTTCTTCAAAGCCAGGATAGAAGTTAACTCAAGATTATATTAGCATAAATTCTGAAGTGATACGGATAAAAATCATGATGTTTTCTTAAACTAAGGACACTTATGAATTGTACCTCTGCAAGGGTTTTATGGGAAGAATTCTACTGACTTAGTAAAATAACACATATTTCCATTTGTCTTCTGGCTTCCTACATTGTCCTGGACAATAGTACCTACCCCCTCTGAGTTCTTGTGGGGGGAAAATGAGATAATATTTTGTAAAGCTTTTCTCAAACCTTAAGCATTTATTATTATGTGCTTGCTGCCCTCAAAAAGGAGCTGGTGTAGAGGAGATCTTTTGTGTGAAAAGTTGTATAAGAACTTGGGAAAAGAACTTGACTTGAAGCTAGAAAATCTCTCTTCAAACCTAGCTCTGTTACTTCTACCTCTCAATGTTGAAAACTTAAGCAAATCACTGTGCTGATCTGAAGCTCAGTTTCTTTATCTGTAAAATAAGCCTTGTTTCCTTTGGTCACAAAAGGCAGAACCAGGAATATTGGGTAGAAGTTGCAAAAAGGCAAATTTCAGTTTGATGGCAGGTAAAAAAAAAAGTTCCTAATAATTTTGACTTTCAAAACATAGAATAATCTGCCTTTAGAAGCAGTGGATTCTTCCTTTTTTTGGAGAAAGTCAAACAAAGGCTGGATGAGCTCTCATCATGTTTATTATAATCGTGATTCCTTTGGTAAATAAGTTGGATTAGCTGGCTGCTGAGGGTACTTTCAACTCTCCATTTTTGTAACTCAATGAAAATGAGAATAGTTATTTTTTATTTATCTTCCACACAAAGTTTCCTGTCTATGAGGAAAGTACTTTGTAAACTCCCAGTCAAACTGCTCCTTTTCCACTTAGTGCCTTTGCAATAGTCTCCTATATTTCAAATATGTTCTATCTTCGTAGAATTCTTTCTCAAAGAAGTTCTAGCTTCCTTTAAAGATAGCTCAAGTACTACCTCCTTCTCTACATTAGGATTCTTATTATTCTCATTTCCTCACTTCTGCCATCCAGTTATTAATACAGATTCATGTTGCATTATTTGTATACATGTCATTCCTACTCCTTCCTTTCTCCAGGTAAAATGCAATTTTTTTTCAGGCTAGGGACTATTTCCTTTTTGTTTTTGTAATCCCTTTTCTTAGATCAGTGCCTTGCATAGGACCTGCTGGATAAAGGCTTTTTAATTGTATAAGGCACTATAGAAATGTAGTTTATTCTTTTGATGAATTCAATCACAGGTTCATAATTTGTTCTGGCTTGGTCAACCTGGTCATGAGCTCCAGCTTTGGCATCTGACTCCTAGTTTGGATTTCAAATTTCAGTTTTGATAGTTCTGGGGCTTATGCCTTTAAATGCTAGCTAAATTACTTGGCCACTTCAATGCAATTTGAATTTAATTTAACAAACCTTAAGCCAAACCTTATTTTTCTTTGCATAACCCTGAGAACAGACATATATCTCTAAATAGATATAATTTAATTCTTGGAAAAAGAAGATCCCACGCCTTCCTCTATAGTTTCATAAATTACTGTGGCTGACGGTTTAACACCTGGTGGCCAATTTAGTGAAAATCTCCACAAACACAGTCTATACAATTCAAATTCTTATACCTTTTGAGATTGGTAGATGCTGCTAGTTCTTGTAGTCTGCTGAATTAACTTTTGATAATCCAGGCTCATCTAGATACCATCATGAAGCATCAGAGGTGAACTTTAGTGTATTGCCATTATCTTTTATCATTATTACTTTGCTCCTCTTTTCACTGTTCTTAGTCACCACAAACTTAGGGCTAGACATGAAGGAGAGAAAAAATCTAAGTTCTGTAAAGGAAACCTGATGAGTTATGAATCCAAGGAGTTGTACAAAGGATTGTTCTTAAGGAGATTAAACCATCTGAGATCAAGGGCTGAGTTAATAAAGGGCTGGGAAGAGCAACCCTCCTCCAAAACTGGAGAATGTTATAGGATGAACTGTTCCTGAGTTGGGAAAAGCTTTCATGGGAAACCAGGCATATTTGTTGGTCATAAGTGAGAAAGGTATGATTAAAAAACCTTATTCAGTTACTTGTCAGCATTATATGTTTTCAAGAGTAGGTGTGCAAAGCATCCTTCTGTTTTTTACTCTCTTTGACCCTTGCTTTATTGATTTTATTTTCAAACCAAAGGGATTCAATCTATCCTTCAAGGTCCAGTTCATGCTTTTTTAAAAATTGTAGCCGATTTTATTTATTTTTGATACACATTGCTTTATGAATTATGTTGGATGAGAAAAATCAGAGCTAAAGGGGAAAAACCATGGGAGAGATTAAAAAAACAACAGAAAAAAAGAAGTGAACACAGTATGTGTTGTACATTCAATCTCCTTTTTTTCTGTTTGCAAATGGCATTTTCTGTCCAAAGCCTATTGGGATTGCTTTGGATCACTGAAATGCTGAGAAGAACCAAGCCTTTCATAGTTGATCATTGCTCATTCTTGCTATTTTTGGGTACAATATATTCCTGGTTCTGCCTGTTTCACTCAGCATCAGTTCATGTAAATCTTCCCAGGCCTTTCTAAAATCACCTTGTTCATCATTTTTTATAGAACAATAATATTCCATTGCCTTCATGTATCACAACTTGTTCAGCCACTCCCCAGTTGATGGGCATCTGCTCATTTCCAGTTCTTTGCTACCACAAAAGGAATTGTTACAAATATTTTGCACATACAGGTCCTTTTCCCTCCTTTATAATTTCCTTGGGATACAGACCCAGTAGTAACTGGGTAGTTACTGGTAGTAACAAACAGTATACATAGTTTGAAAACTTTTTGAGCACAGTTCCAAATTGCTCCCCAGAATGGTTGGATCCATTCACAGTTCCACGAACAATGTATCAGTGTCCCTGTTTTCCCACGTCATTTATCATCTTTTCCTGTCATCTTAGCCAATCTGAGAGGTGTGTAGTGGTACCTCAGGGTTGTGTCTAGTTCATATTTAACCACCTCCATGAACATTCCCTGATTGCTCCAGAAAACATAGACTCTCTCTTCCTTGACGCATTCTCCATTCCTCAATACCACACTTGCTAGCTAATGAGAATTGAACCTTGGCTTAGTGCTTGAATCCTTTCACTTGCACTTGTTATTGATTAATTATTTAATCATCAATCAAAACACTATAAAGATATTAGGAATTATAACTATATGTGTGTGTCTTTTGCCCAACTAGATGTAAGTTTTTCAAAGAAAGAAAACGTATTTATTGTATCCATTCCATCACAGCTCCGCTCAGAGTGGGGAACTCAGAATGGAGAATAGAGACATCTTAGATGTAAATACACGGAGCTTTCTCCAACGAGAGAATAAATAATGGAAATAGTACACGATAAGAGGCAGAGAGAAAACCTGGATTCAAGTTTTGGCTTTGCTATGTAACAGTCTAACTTGGACAGCTCAAATCACATCTCTGGGCCCCAGTTTCCTTACCTGACAAATGAGGGACTTGACTCAATAAACAGGCATTTGTCAAATGCTTATTTTAAAGAAACAGTAGAACATGTTCTCTAAGGATGTATATTTTAATGAACTACATGTTCTCTAAGTTCCCTTTCAACTTTAAAGTCTTGCAACTGTAATTTTATAAACTTCATACTGATTGCTCCTTCCTTTTACCTACCTTTATTCCTATTAGTCAATTCTGTATGATTTGAGAGTTTTCTTCTTCTCCCAACTCTGAGTCTAACTCTCACTTCTCCAAAATTATACCCCCTAACTTGTTATCTTCCTTTTTGGGTTGTCTTTCCCATTAGAATGTAAGCTCTCTAAGGTCAAGGCCTGCCTTCAAATGGCTTGTACTTGTATCCCAGACCTTAGAACAATGCCTGGGCTTATATTATTTGATAACTACTTGTTAAGTGACTGACATTTAAAAAAATATTATTCTTTAATTATTCTGGAGGAATTTCATGTGTGTGAATTTTAAAATTGTAAAATTACGATTGGTCTCCTTTCTGCATTCTGACTTCAACCTATCTTTCCAGTCATACTCCTGTTGTTTCCATTGGATATTTCTACATTGCAAATAAATTGGGCAATTAGTTTTCCCCCAGTTTCATTCTCTCTATTCCTGCCAAGGAACACAAACTGCCCCCATAACGGGAACACACCATCTTCTGATGTTTGGCTGTTAGAGTTATGTTTCTTCATGTCCCACGTTAGGTGCTCTCTCTTGTATAAAATCTTCTCTGATCTCCCACATGAAAAGCAATCCTTCTGTTCTGTACTGACCACATTTTCCTTTGTAGTGCATTTATTTATGCAAGTGGTATCCCAAGCTACCCTACTTTCCCCCTCCTTCCCTCAAATTACTTGGAACCTCCCTATAGATAGGGACTAAGCCATATTTAATTTTTATGTCTAGTAACAACAGAGAATTTAAAAGAGGTGATTTTAGGGTTAATATAGAGGAAACTTGTCTTAAGTATTTGAATTATACAAAAGTGGAATGGATTGTCTCAAGAGGGCAATGGATTCCTACTCAAATGTCTTTAAGTGAAGACTTGGAACTCAGATGACCTCGGTTCAGGTGCTGGTTTGTGAAGGGCACCATGAGCTAGCTCAGAGCTTCCTTTCACCTTCCCCCCTGGAGCTCAGGAAGTCATCCTTGTACTTCATGGGGGGGGTAGAAAGAAGAGGGAAAGATGTCACCCCATTAGTGTATTCAAGAGCTCTAGCTCAACAGATAATGAAGATAGTCTTCAATGCCAGTAGAAAATAATTAAAGATGCTAAGTGAAGTGAGTAGAACTACATAGCAACAACAAGATTATATGATGATCAACTATGATGGACTTAACTTTTTTCAGCAATGAGATGATTCAAGCCAATTCCAATAGACTTTTGATGGTGAGAGCCATCCACATTCAGAAAGAGCACTATGGAGTCTAAATGTGTATCACAATATAATAGTTTTACCTTTTTGTTGTTGTTTACTTTTTTATTTGTTATTTTTTCCACTTTTAATCTGATTTTTCTTATGCAGCATGATAAATGTGGAAATATGTATAGAAGAATTGTACTTGTTTAATATATATTGGATTACTTGCCATCTAGGGGAAGGGGTGGGAAGAAGGAAGGGAGAAAAATTTAGAACCCAAGACTTTGCAAGAGTGAATTTTGAAAATTATCTTTGCATGCATTTTGGAAATTAAAAAGCAATTATTAATGAAAAAAGGGAAAAAAAGAAAATAATCAGAGAATATCTGCAACTGCTCTGACATTGGAAATGAGATGCAGCATGTATTTCCAAGGCCACAGTACATTTATTTTGCACATCTTTCCACCACATCACAATTCTTTCCTGATAAACCTATGACTTCCATCCTCAAGATGTTGACAAATCTCAAGTAGTTTTCTTTTGGTGGTTGATTTGCTCAGTCAGGTCTGAATCTTTGACTCCCCTAACTTGTCCATCAGGTTTTCTTGGCAAAGATACTGGAGTGGTTTTTCATGTACTTCTCCAGCATGTCTACATTTTACAAATGAAGAACTGAAGCAAATAAGAGTTAAGTGACTTGCTCAGGGTCATGCAACTAGGAATTATCTGAGGCTAGATAAACTCAGATCTTCCTGACTCTTGACCAGTGCTCTAGCCACTGTATCACCTCATGGCCAGCCTTGAGTACAAAGTGATGAAATAACTGAAGTACTAAACTAACCTATGGTAAAAATGGCAGGGGTGAGATGATTGGTAGAATCAGCCCTAATAACTTGGAATAAACAGGAATAAACCAATTTTTGAGAGGAAGAAGAAACATTTTCATACTTTCCTCCTTGCCCAACATGTCCTTTTGGTTCTCTAAAGGCACAGGGTTCAAATATCTTTAGCAGATTCTCCCAGGGATAGACTGCCACCTCCTGACACATTACTTCTCATATTACACACTCTGTTCTTTCTTCTCATCAGCTAGTGTTCTGTGACAACAGGACTGCACATGTCTCCAAAGTAAATTTTTAACTGATAGCTGTGGTGGTCCTCCTCACACACAGAGAAAGCAAAATGAAGAAGCAGCAAAGTAAAATAGATAGGACCCAGGACTTAACATCCTGAAGACCTATATTGAGTCTAACATCAGATGCTTTTTAAGTATATAATCCTGAGCAAGCCAGCATTTAAATTGTCTGTGCCTTAATTTTCTCATGTGTAAAAATAGGGGGTTGGACTCTACGGCTTCTAAAGTCTGGTCCAATTCTAAATCTATAACTTTATTACCCCCAATCCTCCATGATCTGACAGTATTTCAGGGGACAAGTCATATTTTTCACATTTTCCCCCTCCTTGAATCTATTTATGCTAAAAATACCTTTATCTCTGATGCTTCCTGTACCTCTCCTGGGGCTTATCCAAACCATAATGAACAAGAGTGGGCAATAGAGGAAGCAATTGTGGTTCTCAACCTGCCTGGCACATCCTTGCTGTGATTGAGTGCTGTCTGTCTCCATTCAAGGTCATTTCCTCTGATTTTCCTCCTGCACCCTCAACATAAGCATGCTTGCCAAAAAGTGCTTCCAGCAGCTCCCAGATGCTGCTCAGTCCTGTCCCCTGAGCTTGGTTCGCATCCAGTTACCACCCCACCTCCGCCCCTCCCTCACACCTGTCATGAACCTCAGTTCTTCTCACGAATAGACTCTGTTTTCCTTCCAGCCTTTCCCCCTTTCCTTCTTCCACTCCCACTCCCTCCCCACTCATTTTGCAAGTCACAGGACCATAAGACTCTAGTTAGAATGTCTGGAGATGACAAGGCTGTGGGATAATGGAAAGAAAAATGTGTTTAGAGCAAGAAGATCAGGCTTCAACTAAGAGGTGAATCATCTCGAGTAAATAATGTTACTCTTGGTTTTAGTTATTTTCTCTGTAAGATGGGTGAAATGGAATGGACTGTGACCTTTAAGGTCATTTCCAGATATGGGAGAGCTAGTAACGATCAATTCTTCAGAAGTTTAAAAAAAAAAGTTTTCACACACTTTTAAAAGTTAATCTGCATTATTATGTTAATGTTTTCTCCCTTATGTTCTTGTCTATACAATCAACAAAATAATAAATCATATCCTGATTTGTAGGCTTCTTGATTTTTGAGGTATAACTGCTCACATTGAAAATTTAATAATCAACTCCAACAATAGACTCTGCTTTAGGAGCCAATATTGGGACAAGCTGAGTCTGGTCCATGCTTGTTTTCAATTACAAATCTATTATCTTATAAGCCCTTTTTGATTTTCAGTTATTTAGTTGCATCCACCTCTTTGAGACCCTTGGACCATATTATATTGTTCACAGGGTTTTTTGGCAATTACTGGAGGATTTGCCATTTCCTTCATTTTGTAGCTTGCTAGTACACTAAATATAACCTTGTGCAGGATTGGACATTCATGTGAACTTGGCCACAGTGAGATTTTTGTATGTTGAAATGGTTATAAATTTTAATAGAAAAAAGTTTAAACCTAACTAGAATCTGTGGTCTTTTGGAGATTTGGTCCCTATCCTGCAACATGGCTTGGATTGTATTTTGACCAACTCTTAAAGGTCTCAGTCACTCCATTTCTTCCATGAGAATATTAGCATAACCCCAAGAGTTATAGCAGAGGAGCTAAATGCAAAGGAAAGTTGATTCCAATGAAAAATCCATGAATAGCAAATGAAATAAAGAATCCATTTAAAAACATCATTCCTTCCATTGAGAGCATGACTAAGGACTTTTGGTATTTGTTCCCGAAAGCTTCTTCTTGTGATCTCTGTTGAGAAGTGAGAGGTGAGAACCAAGGGCATCCGTATCTTCTTTGGACCTTGATTTCCTAAGAACAGTATGGACTTTATGTCTGGCTTATTTTCTGGAGGTCAGTGTCTGGGTCTAGAATTGAACTCAGGAAGATGAGTCTTTCGGTGGCCCAGCATTCCATGCATTGTAGCACCTAGCTGCCTGATGACATAAGACTGAATTAGGTTACCTGAGATCTCTAAAAGTAATTGTTGTCATTATTTAGCTATTTTCAGTTGTTTCCAATTCTTTGTGACACCATTCAGGTTTTTCTTGGCAAAGATCTGGGGCAGTTTGCCTTTTTCTTCTCCAGCTCATTTTATATACGAGGAAACTGAGGCAAACTGGATGAAATGACTTGCTTAGGGTCACCCAGCTAGTGAGTGTTTGAGGCCAGATTTGAAGTTAGAAAGGTGAATCTTCCCTAATCTAAGCACTTTTTGTCTCCTGTATCACAAAGCTGCCCCTTGCTAGTTGTGTGACACTGGGCATCTCACTTAAGCTCAGTTTGCCTCAGTTTCCTTATCTATAAACTGAAGGATAGAGAAAATACCTATCTCCTAGGATTTTCATAAGGATAAACATGATATATATTTGTAAAGCATTTTGCAAACTTTAAAAATACCATATAAACCCTAGCTATTATTAGGAAGTTCTATCTTTTATTGAATTAAAATAGAACTCCCTGTAGCTTCCATCTATTGATCCATCTATTGTATTCTCTGTGGCCAGGAAGAGGAGGTCTACTCTATTATTTCCTATGGTAGCTTTTTAGATACATGGAAAGAGTGATTTTACTCCACCACCCCTTCCCCTGCCCACTCATCTCCCTATAGTTTTCTCTTGACCAGGTTAAATATTTCAATATACCATTTCTTCTTGTCACATTTTTAGGCAGGATAACTTTTGAGACAGGTAGAAATACCTTTACATGGTATAGATTAAAACCTCCTCAAACTGGGGGTTAGAGGAGAGGTCTGTCCAGAAAGTTCTTATTCAGGAGAGAGTTAGAGCTTTTGGGTTAGCTGAACAGAACTTGAACTAGTTGCAATAATACAAGGAGCTGAAGTGAATGGTCAGCATTGGAAGGTGGTACCTGAATCAAAAACAATTAATGACACAAATGTGTTAATGGTGCACAAATTTTGGTGGCCCAGGAGTCATGCTGATGAGTTCCATATTGGAATAAAAGAGGCTCTTATCCAGAATTCACAATCCGCAGAATTTGGCTTTCTGTGTTCAGATGTCTCTTCATGTACCCAGGTATGTGAGGTTAGTACTACTGCCTTCCCAGTTTCCTTGAATGTGTTGTATTTATACTGATCTCCTGTATTGCATTAGGCTCTGAAGATATAGTCTTCTCTAAGCTACAGATGTTGAGCTAATTCCACCTACTGTAATAGGTTCTCTTTTCTGGATACTTTGGTAACTTTTCATTGTCCCTTTTCAAATGTACTTCCCAAAATTGAACATGAAACTAAAGGTTTAAACCAAACAACAACAAAACAACAAAGCTAAAATAAAACAAAAACTAAAACTTAGGAAGGCTTTTTAGTAATTTCAGAAACTTTAAATATTGCTGGGCATTGGGTACCAGCTCACTTACCATGCCCCATCCAAGCCACCTCCCTACCTAACTCCTTTTAAATTATCACAAAAAGGTCCCAGGGGCCAGGATCAATTCTCTATTAGTAGTCCATTCCATGATGTCACCAAAAATGAAAATTGTTTTTATTTTATTATTTTATCCATTTTTTCTTCTTTATTTTCAACTACCTCTCCCCCTAAACTGTACTCCTCCTCCCCTTAGTCTGACTGCAGCAAAGTTGTTCAGCTAAAGAAATGAAGTGGATCTAGGGATTCCTCATCTCTTTTATGTGGCTGTGTCTGCTTCTCCCAGCTCTTCTCATACTGTACCAGTAGGGCCAGAAACCTGTCCCCTTCCTCCTCCCAGCTTGCAGCTCCTACACCAGTCATTCCTTCTTCTCTCTAGAGGTCATCGTTCGCAGACTCCACATACAAACTTATTCCTCTGCCGCTTCTGCCTGGCCACCTGCACATGACTGCTGCTATGAAGCTCCCAGAAGATCTTCCATTTGTCCATCTCAACCTTTAATAACTTGAACCTGAATAAGAATTAGAACTTCTGATGATTGGGGTTCTACTCAAGGGACCCACAGACCTCACTGCTGCCAGAGACCTCAGTGGTCAGTTAGTCTGACCAACCTCTGGACAAGAATCTCCCACCACCCTTACCCCCGCAGCCCTGCTTCCCTCTTACAAACAGCCAAACAGACTTCGCTCAAAGACCTCCAGAGAAGACGAAATTCCTAGACACTAAAAGTAACCCATTCTTTTTCAAAAGCTCTCCAACGGGCACCTCTTTTTGCTAAAATTTTTGCTCGGAACCCTATTGGGAAATAGGTCAGCTGAAGGAATTTGAAACTGCCCAAACTTCTTGGATTTGCTGAAGAATCTAAGGAAACATTTTATATTCCTGGAAGATAATAGCCTTATTACAGTCCTCACACAGTTGACTTTGTCAACAAAGTCCAGATTGTGTTATCCTTTTTTCCCTTTGGTGGCCATGATTAAAAAGACCTTTACATTGCATTGAGACGCTTCTGACTATGACTGACTATGGGTTATGTGAATTCATTCTCCTAGTGGCAAAACAGGTTTTTGTCTTCCTTTAAAAAGAAAAAGGGAAGTAAAAGAAAACTTTCAGAGTGAATGGTATGACTTCTTAACTTCCCTGCCTCCTCCTTCTGACTGACTATAACCTTTTCATTCTTAAAGAGTACCAAGAGTAAATCCATCTACTACTTCAGCTTTACCCTTTCCTTCACCTCTGCCCGGTGGCCTTTATTCCATTGTGCTCTGGCTCTAGGCCACACCTCAAATGCACCATGGGTAATGCATTCAAATATAAATGCTCAGGAGGGAAGTAATGAGTCCCATTCAGAGGAGTCATATGTCTGGCAGGTGGCATATATTTAAAAAGAAAAAGAAAAGTAGGAAGTGTCTAAAAGGTCATCCCCTTTACCTTTCCTCCCTCCAGGGTCTGTGTCCTCTTGATGAACAAAAGGGAAAATATCATTCTATTTATGAGGCACTTTATTTCATTCAAATCTACCTTGAGGCAGGAGTTTTTTTGTTCATTCCTATTTGACTTCTTGAAACAAGTTTGAAGCTGAAGCAAAACTTGAAATAGAAGAAATCTCTAGTCAGTGGATTTAAGTGATATGCCATGGACCTGTATCATTTCCACACCAATGGCAAATGAAGGATTTAAAGCTTAATTCATTTAATGTCTCTTCTCACCACTTCCCCCCACTTGGGTTCCTATCTTGGGGTAATAGACTGACAGAATCATACGACATGTTAGCAGACCTGACAAAGAGCAGGGGCATCATTCATTCAATAAGTTTTTATTAGGAATACATTTCCTAGAAAATAAAAATGTCTAAAAATATCCTGGCTATAGCTACCCATCATAGCATAAGAAATAGAGTGCTGAACTTATAATCAGGAAGACATGGAGGCCTTTCTGAGTCCCTTCAGCTTATGTTTTTCCTTCTCAGGGCGCTATCAAGGTGCTCTTTACATATTTTATAAATTCTCTCTGCATGCTATCTTCTCTGTAGGGATGTAAAGTCCCACAGGGCAGTTTGGTCTGTTCTTCCCCCTTTCTTTGTATCTGCAGTGATTAGGAAAGCCCCGGCTCATATTTGGGACTTGACAAGTGCTTGTTGACTTAACTTGAAGTAAATATCACCTTTGGCATTTACTAGAAAGTCATTTGAGTTCTCTGTTCCTCATTTTTCCTGCCTATTAAATGAGGATAATAATATCTGTAGTATCTATCTCAAAGTTGTGAGGCTATATATGAGCATCTCTATGAGTGCTTTGAAAATTTCAAAGTGTTCTATAAGTATCAATTACTAATACTGTAACAATAGGGCACCATCACAATGTCCTTCATATCACATTAATTTTTATCTTTCATAAAATAAATTTTATATCTTTTGTTTTTATATAACTAGGATTTTCCCCATTGTCCTTGTCCTTACATTCTGCCTCAGAACCATCTCATAAAACATTTTTAAAGGAAAAAAAGAAAACAAAAGAGAAAATAACTCAACAAAACCAATTAATACATAGAAAAAATCTGGAAAAAATGTGCTATGTTCTATACTCCATGTACATTTCTCATCTTAGACCCCCGCATCTCTTCAGAAGGAATGGGAGGATATGTGCTCTTATATCTTTTTGGGAGGGATAATGTTTGTTTTTTGTAATTTTGCAACATTCACTACTGATTTTTTTGGGTACTTACTTATTTTCTTATTTACATTATTGTAGTTAATATGTATGTTGTATTTTTGACTCTGTACTAGATCATGTATATCTCTACATGATCCTTTGTATTCAACATAGCACAATAACATTTCATCAAATTGATGTACCAGAATTTATTTATATAGTCTCTAAACAATAGTCTAAATCAATATAGTCTAATCAATAATCAATAGTCACCTACTTTATTTCCAGATCTTTGTTACAACAAATATTTTTATATGTATGGGGACTTTCTACTTATCAGTGGCTTTTGGGAGAATATATACCTAGTTGTGGAATATCTGGATCAAAAAGAATAGACATTTTTAGTTATTTTATTTATACAATATCAAAAATTTTTTTAGTATATATTTCTTTTTATTATTTGGACAGTGACAACTCTGCAAAATACTTTCCCCACCCAATCCCTTCCACAACTCATCCATAAAGAAACAAAATATTTTGTATCCACTTAAATCTTATAAAAACTTAGAAGTCAAAGATAAATTTTTTCAATCTAGCCAGTTTGCTGAGTGTGAAGTGGAATGTTAGGGTTGTTTTGATTTCTAATTCTCTCATTATCAGTAACTTGAAACTTCTTTTCATAATATTGTTAATTTGCAGTTCTTCTTTTGAGAAATGTTCATTCATATCCTTTGACCTTTATTCAACCAATGCTCTTCTCTGGGATACCATGCTCTTCTCTGGGAAATTTGACCCAAAAATTATTTCCTCTTCAACAGCTACCATTTTTTAAATCCTAGGTGTATTGACTCTATATATTAGAAGTGTTTTTAGTTTCATGAAATCAAAATTATTTTTCTTCTGTTTTCTTAAGAATCCATCTTCTACCTATCATATACATGGCAAATATATAATCTGCTTCTCTTTTAATTTTTAATAGCATTATTTTTAAATATTAAGATCACCTATCTATTTTGAATTGTCATATATATATATATGTATGTATATATATATATATAAATGAGATATTGATCTAAATTTATTTTCTACAAGTCCTCTTTCAAATTTCCCCCCACTTTTAAAAATCAATTAAGTAGTTCTTTCCTAGGTAATTTGTGCTTTATATTTATCAAATACTGCGTTATTAAGTTTGGCTGTTGGCTAGTTTCCTCTTTGTTTTTAAACCAATATCATATTACTTTGCTTTTGCTTTATAATATAATTTGAAATCTGGAAGAATTATCCCACTGCTCTCTCTTCTTTTTCATTATTTGTTTGATATTCTAGATTTTTTTTCCTCCAAATGAATTTTGTCATTTTTAGTGAGGTCTGTAAAGATTCCTTTTGATGTATAATTGGGAGAGGTGGAGCCAAGGTATTGATGTGAAGGCAGGAACTTCCTTGCGCTTTCTTCCAAACCCTTCCAAATAGCTTTGTATTGACTCTAAACAAATTCTAGAGAATCAGAACCCACAAAAAGACAAAGTGGAACAATTTCCAGCCATGGGATGGTTGGAGAAGTCTGTGGCATTAGGGTGTGTCTGGAGCTCAGTTGGTGCAATCCCTTCCAGCAAGCCTGGGGTGCAGAAAACAAAGAACCCACAGTGGAGCCTCTGAATTAGTGGCAGTGGCTGTAATCTCCAGACCTCTCAGTCCACAAGACACCAAGGAGAGCTCAGCAGGTATGGTTCAGCACACTAGGGAGTTGAGGGGAGTCCCAGCCAGGATCAGATTTTGAGAGCCATTGAATCAATAGTGCTAGCAGCAGAAAGATCCCCTTCCTGAGATCTCAGCACAGGAGGACTGGAAAAGCTGGTCAAAGGGAGATTACAGAGAACTCTTTACTGGCACTGTGGCAGGATTCTACTGCTTTAACCATACTCAGATCTGGGTTATAGTGCTGCCTCACAGTAGAGCTCCCTAGAAGGATTTCTGAAAACGGTGGCACAAAACCCCTGAAGCTTGGGACTTTACGAAAAAACCTTCTACCTTGGCAACAGAGTCCTACTTTAACAAAGAGTTAAAAGTCAAGTAATAGGCTAGGAAAATGAGCAAGCAACAGAAAAAATTTGACATAGAAAGTTACTGTGGTGACAAGGAAGATCAAAGCACATACTTAGAATATAACAAAGTCAAAGTTCTTGCATCCAAAGCCTCTAAGAAAAATAAGAATTTATCTTAAGCCATGGAAGAGCTCAAAAGGGATTTTTAAAATCAAGTAGGAGAAGAAAAATGAGGAAAAGAAATGAAAATGTTGCAAAAAGAAATACAAAAAGCTACTGAAGAGAAGAAAACCTTAAAAAGCAAAACTGGCCAAGTGGGAAAGAAGATACTAAAGCTCTCTGAGGAAAATGATTCCTGAAAAGATAGTGTGATTGAGAAAGAATTAAAATTGTCAATTAACTTTGGTACTACTGTCATATTTATTATATTGATATGGCCTATCATTTATTTTTTATTTCTTTTAGAAGTATTTTATCATTAAATCCATGTAAATATTTTATGCTTTGGTGGGTTGGTCTTTAAATATTGCATGCAGTATGCAATTTCTTGCATTGGGATTTCCTTCTCTATCATTGTAACTTATTTTTGTTATTATTACATAGAAATGTTATTGATTTTTTAAGGTGCATTTTGTATCCTGAAACTTTGCTAAGGCTTTTATCTTCATTAGTATAACTGCTGATTCCTTAGGATTTTCTAGAGATTGAGGGTGGTGGGAAAGAGAGTGCTATGTGACACACACAGTAAGCATAAGGATTTCTTTTGCTCATGATGTGGTTTATCTTATTATGTTTCTTGGTACTTTGGCCTGCAGAGACAATTACCCTGTCTTTGTTCATAATTCCTATTTAGAAGAATTATGAGAATTTGGGAGGTCCAGAGAAAAATTTCTAATCCTTTATACTATTGGTCACATACCCTGGAAGTACCTCATTTAACATTCCACTTTGAAGTCAGATCAAGATGCTAAGAGAAAGGAAGGATAAGAAAAATTCCTGGGAGCTCTGAGTTTCTGGGGTGGGGCACATGGTCTCTTGTTGTATTGTAGATAGAGCTTCTGCTTCTACAACTAAATAGATTTCCCACAGATTTCCCACTTTGAGCACAGTATAGCTATGGTTCTTCCCAAGAAGCATCTGAAGCATGTAGCAGCTCCAAAGCATTGGGTGCTGGATGAATTAACAGAAGTTTTTGTCCAAGGTCATCCACAGGTTTCCAAAAGCTTAGAGCTTCCCATTCACCATCTTTCTGAGAAAAAGATTCATGAGTGTTCTGATTAGAGAGAAAGTAAGGAAACTCTTCAAGTAGCAACTCAAGATCATACCCTGCTGACTTTATGGGTGTCATTGGCTATGAGAAGACAGGTGAACATTTCTGTCTGGTTTATGACACAAAGGAGTACTTTGCTGTTCATAGAAGCACAGCTAAGTATACATTGGGCAAAGTAAGAAAAATATGGATGCAAATGGCTTTCTCCATCTTGTGACCCCTGATGTTCTTATTATCCATCAGGGCCTCTCATCAAAGTGACACCATTCAAATTGGTTTAGAAGCTGGGAAGATCACTGATATCAAGTTTGATACTAGTAATCTGTGTATGGTGACCAGTGTGGCTAACTTGGATTGAATTATATAATCATAAACATTCTGGCTCTTTGGATAGTGTCCATGTAAAAAATGTCAAAAATGATAGTTTTGCCATTGGATCTCAAATATTTTTGTTCCTGGCCAAGATAATAATAAGCCTTGTATCTCTTTTCCCCTAGGAAAGGGTATCCACTTTATACTCGCTAAATAGACAAGAGCTTAGAACTAAACATCACTGGCTAAATGATTTGTAAAGAATATGAGATATCACAATGCAATTTAAAAAAAGATTACCCTACAAAAGTATAAAATACACAAATTGTTGTGCCAAAATTCCTTTTTATGGTCCTGCTTCAGTTTCCCTAAATTGTCCTATCTTTTTCCTAATTGTCCTGCCTCAGTTTCCCTAAATTGCCCTACCTCAGTTTCCCTAAATTGTCCTGCCTCAGTTTTCCTAAATTGTTCTGCTTCAATTTCCTAAATTGTCCTGCCTCAGTTTTCCTAAATTGTTCTGCTTCAATTTCCTAAATTGTCCTGCCTCAGTTTTCCTAAATTGTTCTGCTTCAATTTCCTAATTGTCCTGCCTCAGTTTCCCCATTTATTCTGCCTCAGTTTTCTTGAATGGTTCTGCCTCAATCTCCCTGGTTGCAACCCCCCCTTTTATGCTCATTAGAACTAAGATAATTAGGATTGTAGAGATCAGCATTCCAAAAGATAAAACTCCAGATGTCCTATCTCAGATACCTAATTGATTTCTCTAAATTTCAGACTTCCTGGCTCTTGTTGGACACCTCCTACGTCCTCCCATTTATAAGAATTTATGGTCCTACCCCAAACTTGTCAGAACTGGATTGATGGTCCCTGACTGGAGATTCCTGATCACCAGAGTTTGGACTCCCCCCACCCCCAACCCCAACACTTTGTCTACCCGAGTGTAGAGCCATATATATGTCAGTGAGAATTCACATTCACTGCTGGATGCTTTGAGATATCAGCTCTGGGGGCAACATGCCCCCAGCACAATCTCTCCCTCTCAAACAAAATATTAAAAATTCTCTAATCTCTATCTTGCCTCAGTTTCTCTGGCATTACATTATAAACAAAACAGGAAGTAACTTAACTCAGTCTCATAAAGAGAACTCAAACAAGTTGTAAATGTCTTTTTCTTCTTTCCTTGGATTAGAGTATTCTGGGTATGAATGTTGCATAAATTGTTAGAAGATTTAGATATATTGCTTAGTATTACTTGATTGCTTTTCTTTGTTGGATGGGGAGAAGATTTATCCCAAAATGGTTGATATAAAAACTAAAGATATCAATAAGCTACAAAAAAAAAAGAAAAAGAAAAAGAAAAAGAAAAGAAAAGAAAAAAGAAAAAAAAGAAAAAAGAAAAAAAAAAAAGAAAAGAAAAAAGAAAGGAAAAAATGTATGAAGGTTAGGGAGGAAGGTTACAAAGGACCCAAAGGAAAGGAGGAAAAAACTAGAGGAAAGTGAGCAAGAAACAAGAATGTGATATCTAACTCCTCTTCCCAAGTATATAGGGTTTTTTAGTTGTTTTCCTCTCCCTTTTTCTTTATAATGGGCAATAGCTATTTAATGAATACACAGTTGCATTGTAAATGTAAATTGTTATCACTTAGTGATGTCCAAAAAGAAAATAGAGCATTACAAAGGCATACACCTGTCCCAAGTTGGGGAATATAGGGAGAATTATGAATGAGAAAATATACCTAGGAATAGCACAGAAAGCAGATGAAGGAAATTCATAGGATACAGGAAGAATTTGGAATTGTTAAGAGAAGGAATTATAAGAGTTAAACAATTTCTCAATTTAGTAAGATTGTGAATGTGATATTCAAGGAAAAGAAAACAGGAAGTTTGGATTATCAGAGGTGTGAAAAGAGATTAGTCTTCATGTACCCCTGAGGCATAGGAAGGATTTTGATTTTGTAAAAGAGAGAGTGAGTTGGCAACCCTCCTTGGAGGGTTGCAGGGTGATACTATAAAGCTAGTTTTAGGCCTTGAGATGAACTTGTTTTGAGGTTGAATGTTATATTAAAAATCTAAAAGTTACATATCTATATATGGTCTGTATCTTAATGGTCCACATCCAATATATAGTATAGTAGATTTTAATTTCTAATTGATTTTTTGAGAATGTGATGATTTGAAGACTTTGATAAATAAATAGGTAATGAATGAGAGAAAAGTGTTAGGCTATGATTATAGAATATAGAATGTTAGATCTGTAATAGACTCCAAATCATAGACTTTATCATTAACTATAAAAGGTTAGATCTGAAAAGCATTAGAGAAAGAGGCAAAAAGACAGAAATACACAAAGAGAAAGAGAGACAGGGAGAGAGTTAGAGAAAACAGACTTAAAGACAGACTGACGTCAACAAAGAGAGATGAAGAAAGACAGAGGGCATTATCTCCATCATGCATGACCATTCAAGCTTTGACTTACAAGAACTGTATTCAAACTCGAAGGTGACTACCCTAAATTATTCTTTCTTTAGCTTTTGTTGTCCCTTTTTATAGAAAACCTTTTGAATATTGCTGGCTTATGTTTGTTCCACACAGGTAGTTAAAAGTTCTTCATTCACATCCTTTAAAAGTATTGAGGTTAACACTGCATTTTAACTGTAACACAGCCTTTATTTCACCCTAAAAATGTAAAAAATAAAAATAAAATCCCAAGAACTCCCAAAACAAAAATAAAAACAAAACACAATAAAAGTTCTTACTGTAGATTACATATAGAAGACCTAATTCTCCTTCACCTCTGGTGAATTTTTCCTTTCCTTCGGAAATAATCAACATTCTTGTGAGTACCATTTTCATTCCATAGTCATATATAGGTATTCATACTTTTATCCTCTTGGCTTAAATTCTTTTAAAAGTGAGATATACAAGTGATCCCTGCAGAGATAATTTCATCATAGAGATGCATACAAGCATCCAGCTTTATGGTATATCTGTAAGGATTTAAACCATGAAAATTAAACTTTGAGTTGCTAACTGGAGAACTTTCTGACATTTCAATGAGTTAGTCTTTCACTCAACAGATGCACACACACATATATACATGTATATATATGTGCACATATATGTACACACATATACACACATGCATATATAATACATACATACATAATGTTTTAACATCAGTCCATTGGAATTACCATTGTCTTAATTATAATCTTTATACCTTTCAATCGTTTAGTTTTTTTTAGTTGTTTAGTTTTAATAGTATATTTTTTATTGTACAAATTGTCCTTCTGGTTTTGCTAATTTCTTATTAGTTTCCCAAAACTTGAAAATGTTCATTTTAAAACATTGATATTGTATAAATTGATCTTATTCTACTTCAGTCTGCATCATTTTCTTTCCAAAATCATCTGTTTCCTCATTTCTTATAGCACAAAAGTAGTCTATCACATTCATATACCACATCCTATTCAGGTATTCTTCAACTGACAGCCATTCCTTTAGTTGACAATTCTTTGCCACTACAAAAAAAAGTGCTATAAATATTTTCATACATATAAAACCTTTCCCTCTTTATTTGATCCTTTTAGGGTATTTTACAGTGGTATACCTGGGTCATCTTTAATAAATTCTAGGATCAGATCAGTCACATACAGACTAGGAGAGAAGTTAATTGGTCAGGAAATGGGAGGAAGCTATTCATAGGTAGAGTGTCCTCTGAAGGCTAAAAATATACAAGATAGCTTCACTTTGTTAACTTATTGATTAATCATTTATCCTATCATGCTCTTTTCTAGCAAAAAGTGGTGAAATGAGGCAAAGTCTATGTGTTTACGTCACTTGTAGTAACATTACCATATCTGTAGTATTCACTGATCACACCAATAGTCAATTTAATCTGTTATTTGGAAGACTAACTCATTGAAATGTCAGAATGATGGAAGCATAGGACACTCAGATCAAGGTAGATGGCATTTTACAGGATGTCTAGGATAAACCCCTAATTTGTCATTGATCAAACAGAACCCCAAAGAGGTTATTTTCCCAAGGTCATAGAAGTTGTAAATGTCGCTGCTATGACTTGAACCAAAGTACCCTGATTATAAATTGGGTTCTTTCTTCATAAATTTCTGGAAAAATGTGATGAGTTCCCCAATACCAGTCACCTAGGTTGAAGGAATTTGGAGTAGTTATAAAAAAAAAAAAAAAAAACCTTTCCTAAAATCCACCTTTCTAGAGAGAGACGGGGAAGTTTCTGATTTATACCAGGGATTTATATATCTCTATAGAACCAGTTCAATTTTAAGAATTCTAACAGCAGAGGTCAAAGTCTAGTTGTATTATTGTATTTTCTCCAGCTCTTGTAATCCTGTATTATCCCAGAAACTTGGTGCTTTATAAAGACTCTAATTTCTCTAAAGATTAGGTCCTGGGACTCTCAAAATTTAGCTTTCTAGAGCAGCAGCCTTGGCAATGCGAGATTCCATGATAGCACCATTCAGAATATTTCCTTTCTTCTCCTTGGCTGCCATACCTTGGTTGAGAGATTATCTCACTGCCTTCTCCCAAGCTTAGGCTAGGGGCATGGAGTCCAGGTGTTTTCCCCTTATGTTATGGGAGTGCCCATACCATACCCATGTGCTTCTGCCCCAAAACAATCATTAGCAACATTGTTGTTAGTTCTACTAGTTCCACTTCTGGTCCTTTGAGGAGCTTTTAGGATGTCTCTAGAAAAGGCTGTGAGTGGGAAAGACCAAAAAAGTCTACTTCTGCAATTTATCCTTCTCCCTCCTTTTTATAGTCACAGCACACAAAGGACCATGTCTCCTGCCATGACCAATTAATCCTCAATTACTGAGATAAAATCAAAGAGAGACTTGCTATCCTGTATGCTCAGCTGAATGATCAGGAAGTTCTATCACTCCACTCCATTTAGAACACTGAAAATAGAATAACAGGACATATAATATTAGATTTCCCATTTTCCTAATACATACTCATTTTAATCTCTTAAAAACTATTGAAAATAGTAGAAGAGATACTGCAGGAGTGGACATAGAGAGTTTTTCTCCCTGATTTTAATGGAAGGGAAGATGATAAACATTTCTAAATATAGATTAGTAGGTTTGACTTTGATTCTTGTCCAAATTTTGGAATATTCAATCTTTTTTCAGCCATGGCTGACTCTTTGTGATCCCATTTGGGATTTTCTTGGCAAAGGTACTGGAATGGTTTGGCATTTCCTTCTCCAGTTTATTTTATAGATTGTGAAACTGAGGAAAACAGGGTTAAGTGACTTGCCCAGAGTCTAGTAAATGCCTGAGTTTAGATTTGAATTGAGATTCTCAGTAATCTATCCACCGTACCACTTAGCTCCCCCAACTATTTAATCATCTTTTTTTTCACACTCCACCCCACTCCATTATACAAACGGTTAAAATTGAAGTTGAGAAAACAACTTATATAAAGTCTCCATAGGGAGAAACCAGTAGAGTTATTATTTAACATCTTTTTTTCTTGGTGTTTTTTTTTTATATTTTTATAATAATAGCTTTTTAATTTACAAAATGCATGCAAAGATAGTTTTCAACATTTATACTTGTAAAACCTTGTAACATCATATTCTTTAACTCCAATTCTATATTTTATATCATATCATACTGAATTTAACCAAGGCATTTTAGAAAGCCTTTTCTGATGTCCTTTTAGACAAAGTGAAAAGATATGAAAAAGATGACAGTGCAATTAGGTAGATTCAAAATTTACTGAGTAACCTATGCCCAAAGTTGGGTAGTAAATAATTGGAAGGAAGTCTTTAATGGGGTACCCTAACAATCTGTTCTTTGTCCATTTTTTGTTAAAAGTGTTCAATAATTTGGATGAAGATATTTTTTGTTCAGTTATTTCAATAATGTCTGACTCTTTGTGACTCCATTTGGACGTTGTTTCTTTTTTTTTTTTTTTTTTGGCAAAGATTACTGGAATGGTTACCATTTCTTTTTCCAGCTTACAGATGAGGAGCCAAACCAAAATATTAATACTTGTCTATGGCTGGATTTGAACTCATGAAGATGAGTCTTCCTTATTAAATTCAGTATTCTAGCCACTGTACCACCTCGCTGCACATAGGAGTACATGGGATATTAATCAAAGAGCAAAGTTGCAGAGAGAGTTTTCTACTCTATAGAAGAAAAAAATTCATAACAATTGGAGCTTACCAGAAGTAAAATGGGCTGCCTGAGTTTGCAGCGAATTTTCCTTGACTGCATATTTTCAAATAAATCCCTCATTATAATTCTCTGTCAAAAATGTAGAGGAAATTCTGAATCAAATAACATTTGGATGGCAACTGAGGACCTTTCTGAAACGCAGATTCTGTAAGTTTTTTTTTTTTTTTAAATAAGAGAATATTAGAAGAGAACAAAGAAAGGTACCATAGAAATCATCTGGACTCTCTCATTGTCTTGATTCCCAGCACTGGGATAATACTTGTTCAAAATACTTATTCAGTTACTAAGAGAAATGAGACTAATCTAAGATGCTTCTGAGGCATAGTCCAACCCCTTCCCAAATTCTGCAGATAGTGGGCCCTTCTCTGTCCTTTTCAATAGCTGTGGCAGTTCAATGTTTCCCTTGATTACATTTCTGAAAGTCCCTGCTTGGATTGACTTCGCTCAATGGGACTGCTATGGCATCTTGCCTACTACCCCCATATCACTGTTATAGTGAGAAGATTTTGTGGATGTTTCTTGTAAGTCCAATGTCATTAAAAGCTCATGATAATATACAGAAATCAAGACTCAACAACCAAGATGGTTGGATTTAAAATCCATTCCTAACAATGCAAGGTATATGACTATGGACAAGTCATTTACTAAGCAAATTTTAAAGATTGTTGATTACAGAGAAGGTACAGATCTGCCCAGGTGAAGAAAGCTCCCTCTACCAATGAATTTCCAGGTCAAGTATCAGGGTATTCAGAATTGGAAAGGACCTTAGAATTCATCTATTCTTGGCTTGATCATGTTACATATAGGAAAATTAGAACCAGGGGAAACAAATTACATAGCAATGTTGGTCAAGTAAAGGCCATATCAGGAGGCGTTTCATTGTAATCAAATTTTCTTATTTTCTTAAAATTTCCTTTTAGACTAAATGCAAGACCCATTTTGGTACTTATCTACATGCTACGGATAACATCTAATTAGACTTTAAAGGTGTCATTGAAATCATTTAATCTAGTCCTCCTATGTTAGAGTTCAAAATGTTGGAGTTTGTTCTCAGAGGACAGCCGGTTTAGAGGCTTAGAGCCCTTCGGATGTCTCCAAATCCAAAGGTTCTGTCCTTCAGCCTCTGCCTCTGCTTTCTTCTGCCTCCAACAGAGATGGAAGATCTCTCTTATCTCCTTCTGGGGAGCCCAGCCACACTTGCCGCGGAGAGAGGGCTTCTGGCGTAGCTCCACTGAAGTCCGTCAAAAGTGTTCTCTGCAGCAGAGTCGTTTCTCTCGAGTCTAGCGCGATCAGCCAGCCAAGAGGAAAAAAGTGTATTCTGGAATGGCTGTCTCGCCTTATATCTGAACCTTCTGAGAGAATGGGATTATGGGTTTTCTCCCATAGTGCTCTCTGGCCCAAAGAGCTTTAAGGTGTGGACTTTGAGTAAAGGTGGGAACACAAGCCTTGTCTTGATTAGTTCTACTTAGTACCTTGTTTCAGGTTCTGGCCAAAACAACTTCTTGTAAGATTAGATCAACTCTAACTACTTAGCAGTTAGTAAGGATTCCAACATCTCCCCCTTTCTTTTGTTTTAAAACACAGGGGGTTTCTGAGGGGGTACACATAAATCCATCAATATGGGCCAGAACTTTGTAACAGATATACATGGTATACATAAATCCATCAATATGGGAGGCATTATACATAATTTACATGAGCACATAGCAATATAACACAGGCTAGTAGTAATGTAACAAATAACAAGAATCAATCTGAAAATTTATACATGTCCATAAGTCCTAGAAACAGTCCAATAGGATTCCATTGTCCATTAGTTCATGTGCCAGGAATCTAATAATTCTTATGAGCACAATCAGCAACAGAACCACCCGATATTTCTTGGGTCTTCTCCTTTGTTTCAAGGGTCTGCTCCATCTTTCTGCGATGGACAAGGCGAATGCGGCTCGTAGGCACCCATCTGATTCCTTCTCCACCTGTAGAGATGCAAGCAAATCCTCTCCCCCAAGCAGTTAGTCTATCTGGTCCCTTCCATTCACCACTTTCTGGGTCTCTCCACATCACCTGGCGATTATCTAAAGATAGTGGAGCTGCTCGCACTGGACACTGCTCTTCTGGTGGGTTATAAAACCTGTCTGCTGGAGCCAGGGCATCTTTATCAAAGATTAAAAAATTAATGGTATAGAGAACTAAATTTAGAAGTTCTCTAGGGTTACCCGTGGCTCCTCCTTTCTTTTGTTTTTGGAGGAGTGTCTTAATGTCTCTGTTTCTTCTTTCTACTATTGCTTGACCTTGAGGATTGAAGGGTATGCCAGTAGTGTGTAGAATCTTATATTGTGCACAAAAGTGTTCAAAATGTTTGGAGGTATATGCCGGTCCATTATCTGTTTTTATTTCTTGTGGCACACCCATAATTGCGAATGCTTGAATGAGGAATTCAGTGACCACTCGGGCTGTCTCTTTTGCTGCTGGTATGGCAAAAGTGAATCCTGAAAAGGTGTCTACCACAATGTGGATAAAAGACAGACGACCAAAAGATTTATAATGAGTCACATCCATTTGCCAGATTTCATTGGGTCTCAAACCACGAGGGTTCTTCCCTGGAGGCAGTGTAGGAGCGTGGAAGGGAAGGCAAGCTGTACAGCTTTTCACTATGCTCCTAGCTTCTTCTTTTGTAATCCCAAACTGTAAACGCAAAGCTCGAGCAGCCTGATGGTATTTAGAATGGGATTCCTGGGCCTCCTGAAATAAAGGCGTACTGGCCAACATAGTTAAAAGGCTATCTGCCTTTGAATTTCCATCAAAAATAGGACCTGGAAGTCCACTATGTGAATGGACATGCAGGATATAAATCTTTCCTGGATGCTTTCTCACTTGCTCTTGAAGTTCCTTAAAGAGCTGATATATATTAGAAGCTGCAAATTTTATTTGGGCTGTGGCAATTCTTTGTACCACACCTACTGAATAGGCTGAATCAGATATTATATTTATGTCGCCTGGGTAATAAGTGAGAGCTAGCATGATCGCATATAATTCGTTCTGCTGAGTGGACTGAAAAGGAGTTCTGACTACTCTTTTTACAGTTAGATCATGAGAGTATACAGCACAAATATTTTGTTTGGCTGCATCTGTAAAAATGGTTGGTCCTTCAAGAGGAACCTTAGAAACCTTCTCCTCAAAAATCCATTGCCAATTATGCAGTAGTCTGGTTATCTTTAATGGAGATCCATGTGCAAAATTTGGAGCCATGGCCAATAAAATCTGCCACTCTGGGATGGTTTCACAGCATACATTAATTTGTGCATTTGTGTAGAAGGTATATATCTTGTCAGGTCTTGTCCCAGATAATTGTACTGCTCGCTTAATGGCCTTTAATAGAATTCTAGCCACAAGCACTGGGTAAGGCGTAAGGCTTTGTTCTGGTTGTGCTGGGAGGTTCACCCACTCTATCACATTGTCTCCTTGATGAAGGACTGCTGTGGGTGCTTCTTTCGTAGCAAAAACCGATATTTCCAAGGGTTTTTGAGTTACTCTCTCAACTACATTGGACAAAGCCAGTTCAACTTCTCTCAAGGTCTCTTGAGCTTCTTTTGTAAGCCGACGTGGTGAATTTAAAGCAGTGTCTCCCCTTAAAATGTCATATAGGGGTTGCAATTGATTGGTAGTTAAACCTAATACTGGACGCATCCATTGGATATCTCCTATTAATTTTTGGAAATCATTTAAGGTGTTCAACCTCTCTGTTCTTAAAGACAGTTTTTGTAGTGTAAGTGCCTTAGGATATATTTCATATCCTAAATATTGAAAAGGAGCATGTCTTTGAATTTTTTTCTGTAGCGATATGAAGTTTGTAGTATCTTAGTGTTTCTATGGTTTTTTGTAGACATGCTTCTAGAATTTGTTCCTCCGATGCACATCCCAATATATCATCCATATAGTGTAATAGCATAACTTTTGGAAATGCTTTTCTTATTGGAGCAAGAGCAGCAGCAACATACATTTGACACATAGTGGGGCTGTTCTTCATACCCTGTGGCAAAACCGTCCATTCATATCTTTTATAAGGCTCAGCTAAATTGACACTGGGCACCGAAAAGGCAAATCTCTTCATATCCTCCTTATCCAGAGGAATGGAATAGAAACAATCCTTGATGTCTATAACCCAAAGAGGCCATTCTCTAGGAAGCTGAGTAGGAGATGGAAGTCCAGGCTGAAGAGTTCCCATAGTTTCCATCTGTTCGTTCACTTTTCTTAAATCAGTGAGCATCCTCCATTTTCCTGATTTCTTTTTTACAACGAACACTGGTGAATTCCAAGGACTTAGAGAAGGTTGTAAATGCCCTTGTTCAAGCTGCTCCTGTACTATATCTAATAAGGCCTGAATTTTATCGCTACTTAAGGGCCACTGTTCTATCCACACTGGTGTATCAGTTTTCCATTGGATAGGAATAGGTGCCAAATGTTAGAGTTCAAAATGTTGGAGTTTGTTCTCAGAGGACAGCCGGTTTAGAGGCTTAGAGCCCTTCGGATGTCTCCAAATCCAAAGGTTCTGTCCTTCAGCCTCTGCCTCTGCTTTCTTCTGCCTCCAACAGAGATGGAAGAT
This sequence comes from Antechinus flavipes, assembly GCF_016432865.1. NCBI lineage: Eukaryota > Metazoa > Chordata > Mammalia > Dasyuromorphia > Dasyuridae > Antechinus > Antechinus flavipes. The sequence continues at coordinate 633,291,607 of NC_067398.1, forward strand.
CTCTCTTATCTCCTTCTGGGGAGCCCAGCCACACTTGCCGTGGAGAGAGGGCTTCTGGCGCAGCTCCACTGAAATCCGTCAAAAGTGTTCTCTGCAGCAGAGTCGTTTCTCTCGAGTCTAGCGCGATCAGCCAGCCAAGAGGAAAAAAGTGTATTCTGGAATGGCTGTCTCGCCTTATATCTGAACCTTCTGAGAGAATGGGATTATGGGTTTTCTCCCATAGTGCTCTCTGGCCCAAAGAGCTTTAAGGTGTGGACTTTGAGTAAAGGTGGGAACACAAGCCTTGTCTTGATTAGTTCTACTTAGTACCTTGTTTCAGGTTCTGGCCAAAACAACTTCTTGTAAGATTAGATCAACTCTAACTACTTAGCAGTTAGTAAGGATTCCAACACTCCTATCTGACTGAGAAGCTGACACCCAGAGAGGTAAAAGTCATTTATCTAAGTTCCCATAGTAGGTCTATAGCACAGCTTAGAAACTTAGGCCTCCTAATTGATACCCATCCCTAGTAGTTAGTACTCTCTGTCATGCTTCTCAGGTACTGCTTTTGTTATGTTTTGAAGGAAATCAGGGTTAAGTAACTGGGCCAGGGTTACAAAGATATTAAGTATCTGAGTCTAGATTTGAACTTAGATCTCCTGACATTATCCACTGCACCACCTAGCTACCCCTTAGATATTGTTTTAGAAGGAAGACAAAATAAATATTTATATAGTACCTATTATACCCAAATATTAAGTACCCACTAAGTTCTAGGCACTGCACTAAATACTTCACAATTATTATCTCTTTTGATCCTTTCAATAACATTTCTAAGTAAATACTGTTGTTATCCCCATTTTACAACTGAGGAAAATGCAGCAAAAAAAAAAAAAGAAAGAAATTAAGTGACTTACCAAGGTCACGTAGCTGGTAAATATCTCAAGTCAAATTTGAACTCCTCTTCTTTTAACTTTTACTATTTATTTTTACTTGTTTATATTGATTTGTTTTACTTTTATTTTACCTTTCTCAAGTATCTCATTACATTTTAATTACATCTCCATATTTATGCTTAACTCATCATCATAGGTTTATAGAATTAATTAGAGGAGACTTCACAGATTAGCTCTTCTATCCCCTCAATTTTAAATATGAAAAAAACTGAGGCAAAGAGAGAGTTGTTTTTTTTTTTTTCAAGTGGAGTACAAGGGAAGACTGTTTTAATTCCCTTCCCTCTCAATCCATTTAGATGTAGGGCACCTGAGGAGGGAGTGACAACAGGGAGAAGGAAAAGAAAAGCATTTAAAAAAAGAAAGAAGAATCCTGTTTTCATCCTCTGTCTGGCAAGACAAGCTCTAAGTGCCTCCTCTTTGAGACTCAGACAAAACATGGTTGAAGCTCAATTGACGACTTAATTGTGCCAGGCAATTCAGAGGCACTCAGAGGTGACATTGCCTGCCTGGATGACCCTTGTTGAAGGGAAAGGATCGTTTATCGGAATGGTTTCCAAAGGGCCTTGTTTCCTGGGAGCGTCTGCAATGGACAGATGCTACTATCAGTGTCAAGCTGAGAGGTGCTGTGAGTGTTTAAGGCAGACACCACACATGTTCCTTTCATTTTCCTGCCAGCCTTGGGGAGTAATTTCCTGAGGGCCGGTGGAACTCTCCAAGAAAAATTCAGCAAACTCTTCCCTCCTCCTCCACTTTTAGCTTGGCTTCTTTTGGGGCTGGGGTGTAGAATTCCAACCTTCCAGAAGCTTTGGAACCAGCTCTTAACTTCCCCCTATACTGCAGGGTTTCTTTACATCATTTTCCCCCCTCTGTTTTTAATTTCACTTTAAAGCCAGAGAGCTACAATCTTTGTAAACAAACTAATCAATCAATGGGATCAGCCATGAATGGGAGAAAGCTAGATAATTTGATGTATTCCAGGCAATTAAAGAAAAAAAAAAAAAAAAAAGAAACAACAACCAAAACCAACAACAAGCAACTTGTATAAATGAACAGAATGCTTATCTGAGGAAATAGAGTCCCCCACAGGAGCTCTCAAAAGATCACATGGATTCTTTCCTCTCAGTCTATTAAATCTTCCATATGCTTGGAGGAGATTATACAGTTCAGAGGATTAGCATTTAGGATTTTCAAGCCTTGTCTGGAATACAAGAGAGCATTCAATAATTCAACAGATATTGGTTAAAGGTCTGATATACACAAGGCTCAGTGCTCAGTGTTGGAGAGAGACACACAAATGGAAAATTAGCCTCCCTTCCCTGGAGCGGATCATAATCTAATAGGGAGAAATACACAGATACAGAACACCATAAGGAAAAAGGAAAACAAGAAAACTAATTGGTGCAGCAGCAAAAATTTTGGGTTTGTTATCAGGAAGACTTGATTTTGAATCCTCTGTCTCTGATCCTGGGAAAGTGAAGTAACTTTATTGTGCCTCAGTTTCCCCATCTATAAAATTGAGGAGATGGAATAGATGATCTCTGTGGTCCCTTCTAGCTCCAATTCTATGGTCCTACAATAATGAGATCAGCAAAAAACAAAACAAAACAAAACAAAATAAAACAAAACCAAACCCCAGAGATATGAAAAGAAAATTTAATGAGAAAGTTTAGGAATGACAATATTGCTCTCACTGGAATCAGCATCTGGAGTTGAAAAAGAATAACTCAGGAAAGTTTACCAGGTAGCAAGTGTCAGGAGCATGATTTGGATCTAGGCATCCTGATTCTAGAACTATCAGTTTCTTCATTTTTATATAGTATATTTTAGATTGGGAGCAGTGTAAATTAGAGAGGATTTCATAAAAGAGTGTGACATCTGGGATTAATCTTTTTTTAAATAAATTTTATCTTTCCAGTTATGTGTAGAACAATTTTTTTGTTTTACATTTGATTTCAAACCTTTGAGTTCCAGATTTTCTCCCTTTCTTCCTCCCTCCTCCCCATTTCATTGAGAAGGCACATGGCAAATTAGGCAAAATATTTCCATAAAAGTCATGATGTAAAAGAAAATATAGATCTTTATGTTCTCCCCAAATAAACAAACTTTAAGAAAAATAAAGTCTTTTTAAAAAAGTATGCTTCAATCTGTAATTAGACATAATCAGTTCTTTCTCTCAGTATGGATAGCATTTTTCATTATAAGTCTTGGATCTTTGTATTGTTGAGAATAGCATCGCAACTAACCATAGGATGGGTCTTGAAGAGAAGGAGAGATTTTCACTTATGGATTTAAAAGAAAGATATGAACAAACAAAATAAGGAAATGATCAGTTTGGGGGATGAGGGCAAAGGAGGGAGAATGAAGAATATGTGATATGGCAAATAGATTGAAATCAGATTTTGTAGAGAATTTTAAATCACACCATGAAGATTTTATCAGTGTTATTAATCTATTATTATTAATAGACAATGGGAAACCACTGAAGTTTACTGTTTTTTTCCCTTCCCTTCCCTTTCCTTTTTTTTTTTTTCAGAAGTAAAGCAATCACACTAGTGTCTTCAATAGCTTTGTAAAGGATTAACTGAAGAGGAAATAAACCAAAGACAGAAACTGGATTCCCTATTTTCAGTTTCTTTTGTCTCCATTATTCACATTATTGTTCATTTCTTTTTAGTCAAGTCTAATGCGATTTTCTAGGCAAAGATACTAGAATGGTTTGTCATTTCCTTCTTCAGTTCCTATTACAGTTGGGAAACTGAGGCAAATAGGGTTAAATGCATCTTCCAGCATCACACAACTAGTGTCTGAAGTCCAATTTGAACTTTAGAAGACCTAGCTCTCTATCCACTCTTCTTGCCAATTTATATTTCCTATGCTTGTCAAATCCCTTTCCATCTTTTAAAAACCAAACTCAAATATTACCTCCTCAAATATGCAGTTGTAAATCTGTAAAAATAAAAACAACATTTATATGTTGTTTGGTATGTAGCAGAGAGAATGGGTCTAAACATGTGCTGTGGCCCCTTACTAAGGAATATCCATGAACAGTCCTGTTCATCCCTGATTGGGGGTCAGCGGGTAAGCTGTAGGAAAAGAATTGGCAAATGTACCACAAAGAACCATACCCTTAGGAGACTGGAAGGAAGTTAAAGTCTTCATCTTTCTCTCTCTCTCTGCCTCCCATCCAAACAGGTGGATTGGGTCTCTGGATCTCCCTCATTGCCTTTCAACCAGGAGAAGGCAGTGTCCTTCCTCTCATTCTCCCCAGGAGCAGCTGTAGTGGTTATGAGTACATAGCAGAAGGGTCAGGACCATGTACAGTGCAACCCCAAGGCAACCTGACCTTGGGAAGGATGGAGTTAGAATCATGTATTTCTTCCCTTTAGCTATCTTGCTTTAGTTTACTTTATACAGCCAGGATGTTGAGTCCAGTAGGTTGCTGATTGTCCAGCCTGACGGCCAGTGAAAATGGGATGCCTGAAACTAATGAGCAACAATAATGAGTTATTGCAGGCACAGAACAAAATTGAGTTGACCTAGTGATATTTCAGGCCTAAAAACAGACCTCTGAAAGGTTCCTGTGAGCTCTGCCCAGGGAGCTATGGGTACTGCACCTGCACACAAAGTCAGACCTAGACCATTCCTCAGTTCCACCTCTAAGCCATAAAATTAGCATGTCAGTGACTTGAAGCACCTGGGTTTCTCTTACTTTCCTCTATAAATTTACCTGCTTATTTCTGGCTCTTTGCTAATTTTGGGGAAGTTAGCCCACTTTGATTGGTGTCACAATTATAATAAACTTTGCCCTTAAATTGGAGATGGGTCTGAGCCTTCAAATTCTTTTGAGACACCTCAAGATACTTGTCTGGAACCCCAACATTTTAGGGGTCCCCCTTGCATTCCAACAATGGGATTGCCAAGATTAGGATGATTCAGGATTTGAAATCATTTATGGTCTTCCTCAAATCCTTGTGTTTCATTCACTAAGTACAAGTGAACAAATAGTAATTTTGAGATGTCTGTTTCCAGTTTTGATGGATACCTTATGAACTTGAAAAGTCAGCAGTTCCTGGGTCCTGACTGTCAGGGGGAAATGATTCCTCTTTTTTTTTTTTTTTTTTTTTTTTTTTTTTTTTGGAGGAGAAAATGAACAGTCTGGAGAATGAGCTTCTTTCATTAGAACATACGGATCTTGGTTGCTTCTTTGGTTGTACAGATTCTGTATGTGAATGAAATATCTGCTTAGAGGTTGGAAATCTGTACTTCCCTGAAAAAGTAGTACAGGTTATGGGTTATAGTTTATATTTTATATAATAATTAAAGGTTAGAAGTCTTTTGAGTTTTCAGCATTTTTCTATTGTGAGAGAAATTAAATAACTTTCTTATAGTTAATAAGGAGCACTTTTTACATTGAACAACTTTTCTAGAAAGCCTTGTGTTTGGGATTTTCCTGAGAAGGCTCATATTTGGCAAACTATGAGACAAACCTAAATTTTATTACAGAGATTCCCTCCAAAATTCTATGGTAGGAACCCAAGTAGTCAGAGAGAATGAGGGTGAAAAAGCTGTTCTGTTTTGGATCCCAGGTTTTTCAGGACAAATTTAATATTTTTATGAATCCAAGTTCTGGGATCTTTTGTGACGAGGATTTTTCATTCCTAAATGTGGATAAGATATGAAATATTTACCTCTGTGTCTTATATCTCTAATTTTAAATTCTAGGAAATCAGTAATTGCTAATTATCTGATCTATGTATCTGTAGCATCTAAAAATGCACACAGTAGGAACTTGAGGATTTTTTGTTGAGTTGAATCATTAAATAATTTATTTATATCATTCTTTCCCTCATAAACCCTCATGACAAATGTAAGTTACCCAACATATTCAAAGCCACTAGAATTGAGCTTAGTACTTTCTAAAATCAACCTGCATTTTTTAAAGGGGGAGCTCTAGCATTCATATCTTTGTACTGCTGTTGGATATTTGTTTTGCTTTGCAAAGTCTTTTAAATCCATCTTCATAGTTTTCTGAACAAAATGACACAAAGCTGCATAATATGACTTAAGTATGGGGAGGGTGGGTTAAATAGCCCAATCAATGGTGGGTTTGATACCTCTCATCTAGTCCTTACCAACTTTTGTAGACTCCTCTGCAATCCATGTTCCAATGTATTTGTCTATTGTTTCTCCCCCAAACAAGGTTAATGCTTTTCCAAATCCTTTCACTTCCAATCATATCATAAGGGCTGTCCTGGTTCAGAATAGTTGACTCAAAATGTGGTTGGAGCAGAAATACTTTATAACAGGCTAAAAAAATGTGAAAGAGAATAAGGAAGAATGATTACTCACGCACTGAAAAGGGATTAATTGAAGCAGAGTATGAGGAATCTAGACCTGCATTGTCATGTTCTTTTGTTGGGTTTTCTTGGGGTTTCTGGAGGCAGCCTTCCCTTCAGTGCAGTAATCACTACATGAGTAGCCAGGGAGTCCAAATCCTTTTTGTCTCTTTCCAAGTCTTGTCTCCTTTCCTGGGGCCCAGTTAGCTTTCTTATAGTCCAGATCCTTTGTTATCTCTTTCGAAGTCCTTTCTCCTTCACTTGGGGCTCAGCTAGCTTTCTGGAGGCCTTTGGGAGTCTTGGTTTCAGTGGAGAAGTGAAGGAGGAGACCTGCCACCAAGATGGTGTGAGATGGGATGAATCTGTCTCAGCCTTTGCTGGCTGTTATATACTCCATTATCATAGGTGTGAATCTTGTGGAACTATAGTAAGTACTAAGTACATGTACTGTACTAGAGAACTGTTAAGCACCCTGCTCAACAACCATTGTCTTTATCAATTCCACTGACTTAGCACTTTGTAATAATGCTTGTTTCAGGTTCAGAGTTCTGGCCCATAACATTGCATTGCATGAAAGGAGAGATTAGTTTGTCAGAGATTAGCACAGAATCTACAAAACTTAGCTTAGGTGTCACTTTCTATATAAAGACATCTTTGATATCCAGAGTTAAAATATTCTGTCAAGTGTAATATTTTTAAATATTAAGATATTTATTTATACAATATTTTAATTTTCCAATTTATCTTGCCTCCATTTACAAAGAGCAGCATTCCTCTATCAAAGAGTTTAAAAAAAAAGAAAGAAAAAATCAATTAAGCAAAACAAGTATATCAATCAAATTGAACAGTGTTTACTGTATTCTTCCTTGATAGTCTTACAACTCTGTAGAGAAGGGAATGACATGCATTTTTGCATCTTTTCTTTTAGGTACAAGTTTGGTCATTATAATTATATGATATTATATAGCATTATATAATGTAATCATATAATATTTGTTATTTTTGTCTTTTCCATTTATGTTATTGTCATTGTAAACTGCATGTTCTTAACTGTTTATTTTGGATAAGGTCCCATAGGACTTCCCATGCCACCTCAAATTCTTTATTTGCATAATTTCTTAAAGTATATTCCAGTAATGCGGTAGTTTTTATAAGTAAAAACCTGTTTGGTTAGTCTATTTAGTCTAATTAGTCAATACATGTCTTGATTTATCATTTTTTACTACTACAAAAAATTCTGCTCTAAATATTTTGGTATATGAAACTTTATATCTTTAATCTCCTTGGAATGTATACCAAACAGTGAGATCATTGAGTCAAAGAATATGGACAACTTTTCTGTTATTTTAATGACTTTTTGTTGTTGCTTGTTGACAAATTAATTTCCAGAACACTAACTTATCTGATCTTTTATCACCTTTATTAGCTTTTTAGGTGTGAAGTGAAACCACCGGATTGTTTTGATTTACATTTCACTTAAAAGAATAATTTGGGGTCAGTTTTTCATCAGGTCATTCATAGTTTTAAATGAATCTTCTTTTGACAATTATTTACTGACCATTGTGGAATGGCTTTTGAGAATTCTGTATTTGTGCTAGGCATGTGAAATAGTAAGAATGAAAAGCCTAAGAGAAAGAGTTTCAGTATAATTAATAATAAATTTATTAAGTTGGCTAGGAAATAATCAGTAAATTGATAGTGGCTTCTCTCAGTAACCAAAGACAAACCATCGAGATCATCAAATGTTTAAATACCTTTGGAAAAGTAGGTGCCCCTGACAGCAGAAATCAATCCTGAGTGGTGAACAATTGAGTAGGTAGATGAGGAAATGGACCACAATCCTATATCTCTTCCTGCTGAGAACATGGCTTGATCAGGAGGCTCAACTGCCTTTAACTATTTGAACAAAAGTATCCTTCTTCACCCAGACCATTTAACCTGAACAATAGAGAGATTTAGTGGGCATGAACCTGATGCTTTTTAGGACCAGAATTTACATATATTAGATTCTCTTTTTTCAGAAATAAGCTCTCCCAGTTGAGTGGGGTCCTGCCTAAGATTGAAGAGAATGTTCCCAGAAGGTTAAGTCAATGTCATCATCAATCCTCTCTTTCAGAGACTGGCTGACCTACAAAGACTAGTGAAAAAGAGAGGAAAAAACCTTAATCCCAGTTTAATAATTGGTTATTAATAATAAAAATAATTATTATCTCAATATCAACTCCTTATCAGAGATATTTGATGCAAAGAATTTATTTTCAAAATCAGTTGACATTGGGGACATGAAATAACTGGAGATTATTTAACCTGGGGAAGTAAAAAATATAGGAAAGCTTGATAACTATTTTTGCAGGTTTTCATGTAAAAGAATATTTAGGTTTAGTCTATTTAGTCTTAAGTGATGAAATTCATTCTTTTTTTTCTCTTCGTCCCAAGTAAGGATTTGAAATAATTTTTAAAAATGATATCCTATAGACCTCCATCCTCCCCATTTTGTAAGCCACTGTGTACATATTCAGTTTTTATATTTCTGTGTTCACTGTTTCCAGTGTTTGTTTCTGGAACAATTTGCATTATTTGAATCAGCATCTTTGTCTTCAATCAGTGAAGTGTTAGTTATGCTGAGTCAAATAATATAAATTGTCTGATAAAAATACAGTAATGAGTCTGAAAGAAGTGGTATGGCATATTGAAAACAATATTGGATTGGGATTTTTGGAAGATGTGTTCATTTTAAAGTCTTGAACATGCCACTTTTTAGATATGTGAATGTGGGTAAGTCACATCTTCTCTATGGGTCTCAGTTTCTCTACATGCAAAAGAAAAAGATTAGATGAAATGTTCTTTGAAGTTCCTTTTAGTTCAGAATCTTTGATCTTATAAAAATGGGCAATTTGCTTAAATTTACTAGGACTCACTTCCCTTCTGTAAAGGGACTTGGACTACTTGATCTCAGTGTAGTATTAATATCTGCAGTATTCTGTGTTATAGCATTCTATTTTCCATCAGCACTGTCATAGAGAAGAGTACCTGATTTGTAGTTATAATACCTGGATTGTAATCTCTCCTCTGGCACCTATTAACATTATGATGGTGAATTAGCTCTGGGTCTCATTTTTTCATCTATAAAATGATTTCTAAGGTGTTTCTTCTGTGATTCTATATTACAGATCTACCTACACTGACATGTACATAGTTGAGAAATTAAACACAATATTTTTATCAATATTTAATTTTATGAATTAAAAAAAGATTCTTTTGAAAAAAGAGGACCAAAGATTTCACCAAATCATCTCAATAACACAAAAAACGTAGAGGTCAATGATTAATTTCAGAATTCAGAAGTTGTATATGTAAGTCTTGTTTTTGAAAATTACCCCATAGCAGTCAACAAACTAGCATTTATTAAGTGCTTAGTATGTGCCAGGCACTGAGATAAACATTAGAGGTACAAATAAAGGCAAAATATAATTTTTGCTCTTAAGGATTTCACAGTCTAAGAGGACAGTTGATATTCAAATAGCTACATACAATAAAATATATACAGAATAGATTGGAGTAAATTAGTTAAGAAAAGGCATTATAATTAAGGTGGGACAAGAAAGGTTTGCAGAAGGTGAGACTAGCTGAGACTTGAAGGAAGCCAGAAAAGCCAGGGAACAGAGATTTGGAGAGAATCAGGCATTTGTCCAAAGTTGGGATACGGAGCATCTTGGATGAGGACCAGCAAGAAAGTCAATGTTATCAAATCATACAAGAATATATAATTCACCTGTCCTGTCACCTTGATGCATCTAGGTGACCCATTGGACAAGCAATGGCATAAAAACGGGGACAAATAATCTTGGAACCCACATAAGGCTTCTACTACATTGTAGAAAATACAGGAACTAGCTAGAACCTCAGCCTCCTTCTATGTGTGTGTGTGTATGTGTGTGTTTCTTTTTCTGAGCACAAGTAACCAAGTAGTAATCTTGAGAGATGGATATTACCAGACCTATTGATTTACCTTGTATTCTTGAGAGTTTATGATTTCTGTGGACAGTGATTGCTACAAGTGTAGCTCTTTTCCAACAAAACACAATCATATTGTGTAGCCAAAGGATTAAAACTAAAGCCGTATTTTGGCTTCCCAGGTGATTAAACTTGCAAGTCTCAAAGGCAGCAAAAATCAGACTTCTGTCATCTTGTGACACTAATGAGATTTATTTAACAACCTCATTGTTTTGTATTTTGTGTTTGTTAATGGACAATTACAAGTTTTGCATGTTAAGCTTTTCTATTGTGTTGAAAGAAATAGTTATCTTTTATTTAAAAAAAAATCACTAACTTTGAGAATTAAAAGGACCTTGGTGGTCATTTTGTCCAAATCATACATAGAGAGAATTCTCATTATCATATATTCCCAAGTTATGATGCAACTTCTACATTGAAATATCGAAAGGTGCAGAACCCATCACTTCTCAAGGCAGCTCATTTCACTTTTGAACATCTCTAATTGTTAGGAAAGTTTACCAGACATCAAATTCTTCCCCTCCATATTTACCCCAGGCTTTCTTAAGGTAAACATACAACTTATCCTCATATTACATGGGCTTAACATCCTGGTAGCACTCCTCTGGACATTCTTAGCTCATTAGATTCTTTCTCAAATTAATTGCCACACAGTACTCCAAAAAAGGCCTAAAGGCTAAATGCAATGAGATTATCAAAAATTTTTCTCTTCCTGAAAATTCTCTCTTCATCCAGACCATAGTTATGTTGGATTATTTGTTTTTATTTTTGAGGGGCTGCCACATCACACTGTTAATTCAAATTGAGCTTAAAGTCTACTAAAATCCCCAAATCATTTTCAGAACAATGGTTATCTCCCCATGCCCATTCAGTTTATCCCTGGGAAGCTGACTTTCTATAACAAAATATAAAAAAAAATTACTATTTTATCTCATCCTATTAGATGTTATTCTCTAGCTTATCAAGATCCTTTTGGATTCTGACAATGACATTATATGTGTTGACTATCCTTTCTAGCTTGTAGTTATCTATAAATGTGATGGATGTGTTACCTATGCATTTATCCAACTTAATAGAAAACAATTGTTAAACAACACAAAGCTGAGTGCATTTCCTTAATATAATTCCCTGGTGATATCATAAACTACCCTTTCCAGCACCCAGCACATAGGAGGCACATAAATAAATGCTTATTGATTTGACTTAACTAGCATAATGAGTACCTTTGCACAAGGAATCCTATTAATCTTTTTTAATGAAGAACCCAGTTATGAATCATACCTAAACTTTTAGATTGTCCTCCTCAGTACTACATGTTGAGGATATAATGAGCCATTGAGTGAAAGAAAAAGGCTGACTTCTTTTAAAGGTTCCCAGGACAAAATCTGGTTTGCTTGTATACAGACTTTCAGCTCTTTCATGGAAAGAACATCTAGGGACTCTGTGGAGGGAATGAACGAATATCATTTCAGACACAATCATAGTGTATGACTTTAGACAAGACACTTAATCTAACTGCCTCAATTTTCTTATCTATAAAAATAATGAAATGTACCTCTGTGGGTTGTTATGAGTATCAAATGAGATAATAATTATAAAGCATTTTGCATACTTTAAAGCATTATATATATATTTGTGTGTGTGCATGTGTGTATCTATATATTCTATATATGCTGGCTACTTACTAAGGGTAATTCTAGACCACAGATAGCTCTAATACTCTATGTTCTAATATTCTTTCCAACTTTAACTTTCTGTGCTCTTCTTTCTAATATGCTGTGCTTTGATATTCTATGTTCTATAATCTTTCCTAGATTAAAAATTCTATGTTGTAACATTCTACATTCCAAAGCAAAAGTATATAAGCTTTTTGAAAGTAGGGATAGTTTCATGTCTATCTCGGTATCTCCAGCACCCATATTAGTGCTCTGTACATAGTAAATGCTTTAAAAATGCTTGACCAATTGAGTTGAATTGATATTCCCTATAGTTCTAGCACAGTGTGTCCTAATAGTGACACTGTATTTCATTTAAACTACTCTTTTCTCCCATGTTATGCCTTGATTCACCATTTGAAAGTACTTCTGCGGGAATTGTATACTAGCTAGTGTTAGATTTTCTTGTTTGTTTGGCTGTTTCTTTATTCTGTTTTTTTTTTTTTCTATCTTTCTTGTGCTTGGCAAGAATAAACAGCAAAGTGAACATAAGTCAGATGATATATGGGAAAATGAGAAAATAGGAAGGAAAAACTGCTGAGCTATTGAATAGCAAACCTTAAGAGGAACTTGCTTATTTTCAATATCTTTATTTCCCTAAACAGAAATAGAAAATCTACCCTCAGAAAGGAAATCCCAAAGGATCTTGCAAAACATGAAAGAGAATTGCTTACTTATTTTCTTTCTTCTTTTTTTTTTTCACTTTGCTTTGGTCAGTTTTGTTTGCTATACTATTTAGAAAGAGACTTTTAAATTTGCTTTTTCACTATTAGGGTAAATTTAGCATCATTTGGGGGGTAAGGAAGTCTTTGGAAGGGCAGTAGAAAACAGGAAGGAAAAAGAATGAAAGGAGATTTAATTTAATCTTAATCTAATTCAACTGATCAATTTGAACTTTCATCTCATATACACAAGGTTAAATGAAAAGTTAGAATCTGAAAGGAAGTTTAGAAATCATTTAGTCCTATTTTTATTTGAAACTCTGTTCAGCAAACTCATGCACAATATGCTCTACTTTTTTCAGGTAGCATTTGGGTCTCTAGCTCCAATCTGACTAGTTCCAGTGATGGGGAATTCATTACCTAATGAGGCAGCCTTTTTATTTTGCATAAAACACTTATTATGAAGTTCTTTATGTTGACCTGACATATGTCTTCCTTTAACTTCTCCTCCTCTGCCTTTGCTCCTAATTCTACTCTCTGAGGCCAACAAGAACAAATCTTATCCATTTTTCCACTTGAAAACCTTTCAAAAGTTTGGAAACTGATATCATAGTTCTGCTAAGTCTTTTCTTTCCCAGGCTAAATATTCTTGGCTATTCAACTGATTTTCTTATGGTGCGACTTCATGTCCACTTGCCTTATGGCTTTTAATTGACTCTTTGTTACTACCTTATTGTGTGAGCTCAGGGAAGCTTTTGTATTCTGTGGCCCTTAGTTTTCTCATTTGTTAAATAAGGAACTTGGACAAGATCTGGGTTCTTAGTCTGAGGTTCATGAACTCCAAAAGTTTCTGTGGATAGATTTCAGGGAGTCAGACTAACCTTGAACTGAATTTTAATATTTTCTTCAATTAAAAAAAATACTTTATGGAAAGGCTCCTCAGGAGCTCACTGTTTGCAAGACTCCAAAGGAAAAGGAGAAAGAGAGGGGAGAAAAGTTATTAGACTGCTTAGCAAATTGAAGGTCTACAGAGCTTTTGTGCTGACTCCTTGCCTGGACAGAATACCAGTGACATGCAAAGAAATCGAATTGCTTCCATTTGAATTGTCTTAGGAAGATTCTGCAGATTACCTGGGAAGATAAAGTACTGGACACAGAGGTCCTTTCTTGAGTGAAACTGCCAAGCATTCAAACTACTACAGAGAATACAAGTCCAATGGGTTAACCATGTTGTTCGAATGACAAATGTAAATTTACCTAAATGACTGTTTTACAGAGAACAAGACAGGTGCTCATAGGTAATCAGAAGAAGCAATACAAGTTCACTGTCAAAATCTCTCTGGAAAACTTTGGAATTGATTGTGAAACATGGGAAACACTGGCAAAGTACCACCCAGCATGATGTACCCACATCAAAGAAAGATCTGTACTCTATGAGGGAAACAGAGTTGTGCAAATTTAGAGACATATCTACTCCAAATGTTCATATAGACTATTTTTGCACAACCTGTGGTAGAACCTACAAAGCTCATATTAGTCTGATATTGGATTGTAGATATTGGATGTACTGTACAACATAGAGCAGCTCAAGAAATGTGAGATGTGCAAATTTAGACATCTCTACTCCAAATGTTCATATAGACTATTTTTGCCCAACCTGTGGTAGAACCTACAAAAGCTCATATTGGTCTGATATTGGATGTACTATATCAACATAGTGATCTTTTTTGGTCCTTTTCAAGAATGAAGGGTAACAGTGAACCAACCAACCAGAGACTTCATCAGACTGTCAAAAGGCAGATCTTGAGAATTCATAATTCCCTAGTTCCAAAGAGAAAATGGACATAGATTACTAATTGACATATCTAGACTTGATGTGAGGAAAATATTTCAAAGAAATTAAACGATACCCAAGTGAGAATGGATCACTGTATTAATATTGTAGCTTATGCTTTTCTGCCCTGACTACCTCCCTCTTTCAGTCAGTATTATAAGTTTATAAAAGTCATATACAAACTGTCCTAAAGATCAAAGGAGCATAATTTATAAATGATATCTTGTCTTAACCAAAAAGCACATCTTAGTAATAAATTACCCTAGTATTCAAAAAAGGGAAAAAAAACACAGTATCTACAAATTATATACAGAAAAATAGACTTCAATTTTGGGAAAAGTATAGGATGCTTTATTCTGAAAATGGTTCATGATTAAAGAGTCCCTCTTAAACAAAAGCAATTAGTTGCTCTAAACTTTCTATCTGATTATATATCTATTTGGTTATTAGAATTGCTGTAAAGGTCTTAATTGTTCTTTTCATGAAGACTTTGATATTTTTGTGGAAAAGATGGATAAAAATGGAATAAAAACTATATAATTAAATGGGTTTGGAATTGTTCACTGGACATAGTCAAAGAGTAGTCAATCTCAGCATTGGAAGATGTTTCAGAAAATACCTAGGCTAATACATAGGTAAACAAGAGTCAACTATATAAAATATCATACAGTTCTTTCTTTTCTTGTAGACATCCTGTGATAGAGGTCTTAAGACAAAAGGCAACATGGCCTAGTATATACAGTGCTTGAAGTCAGAAAAACCTAATTTTACATTCGATTCAAGAAACTTGATAGCTATGTAACCATGGGCAAAGTACAATAATTCTAATCTCTTTTCTAAATAACAGCTCTTCAAATACTTGGTGACAGCGATCATACTTTCCCCTAACTCTTTTTCTTTCCATGCTAAACACCCTGATCAGCATATATCACGAACTTGGTTCTTTACTGTTTTAGTTGCCCTCATTCAGATGCTCAGCAGCATTTTAATGTTCTTCTTTTTTTTTTTTTTTTTTTTTTTTTTTATAATAAATTTTATTTTATTTAATAATAACTTCGCATTGACAGAATCCATGCCAGGATAATTTCTACACGACATTATCCCTTGCAATCACTTATGTTTCGTTTTTTCCCCTCCCTCCCTCCTCCCCCCCCCCCCAGGATGGCAAGCAGTCCTATATATGCTAAACATGTTGCAGTATATCCTAGATACAATACATATTTGCAGAACCAAACAGTTCTCTTGTTGCACAGGGAGAATTGGATTCAGAAGGTAAAAATAACTCGGGAAGAAAATCAAAATTGCAAATAGTTCACATTCATTTCCCAGTATTCCTTCTTTGGGTGTAGCTGTTTCTGTCCATCATTTCTCCAATGAAACTCAGTTAAGTCTCTTTGTCAGAGAAATCCACTTCCATCAGAATACATCCTCATACAATATCGTTGTCGAAGTGTATAATGATCTCCTGGTTCTGCTCATCTCACTTAGCATCAGTCCATGTAGGTCTCTCCAAGCCTCTCTGTATTCATCCTGCTGGTCATTCCTTACAGAGCAATAATATTCCATAACGTTCATATACCACAATTTACCCAGCCATTCTCCAATTGATGGGCATCCATTCATTTTCCAGTTTCTAGCCACTACAAACAGGGCTGCTACAAACATTTTGGCACATACAGGTCCCCTTCCCTTTTTTAGTATCTCTTTGGGGTATAAGCCCAATAGAAACACTGTTGGATCAAAGGGTATGCACAGTTTGATAACTTTTTGGGCATAATTCCAGATCGCTCTCCAGAATGGCTGGATTCGTTCACAACTCCACCAACAATGCATCAATGTCCCCGTTTTCCCGCATCCCCTCCAACATTCATCATTGTTTTTTCCTGTCATCTTAGCCAATCTGACAGGAGTGTAGTGATATCTCAGAGTTGTCTTAATTTGCATTTCTCTGATCAATAGTGATTTGGAACACTCTTTCATGTGAGTGGTAATAGTTTCAATTTCTTCATCTGAAAATTGTCTGTTCATATCCTTTGACCATTTATCAATTGGAGAATGGCTTGATTTTTTATAAATTTGAGTCAGTTCTCTATATATTTTGGAAATGAGGCCTTTATCAGAACCTTTAATTGTAAAGATGTTTTCCCAGTTAGTTACTTCCCTACTAATCTTGTTTGCATTCGTTCTGTTTGTACAAAGGCTTTTTAATTTGATATAATCAAAATTTTCTATTTTGTGATTGGTAATGGTCTCTAGTTCATCTTTGGTCACAAATTTCTTTCTCCTCCACAAGTCTGAGAGATAAACTATCCTATGTTCTTCTAATTTATTTATAATCTCGTTCTTTATGCCTAGGTCATGGACCCATTTTGATCTTATCTTGGTATGTGGTGTTAAGTGTGGGTCCTTGCCTAATTTCTGCCATACTAATTTCCAGTTATCCCAGCAGTTTTTATCAAATAATGAAATCTTATCCCAAAATTTAGAATCTTTGGGTTTGTCAAACACTAGATTGCTATAGTTGACTATTCTGTCTTGTGAACCTAACCTTTTCCACTGATCAACTAATCTATTTCTAAGCCAATACCAGATGGTTTTGGTGACTGCTGCTTTATAATATAATTTTAGATCAGGTACAGCTAGACCACCTTCATTTGATTTTTTTTTCATTAATTCCCTTGAGA
The DNA here is from genome assembly GCF_016432865.1 of Antechinus flavipes. Taxonomy (NCBI): domain Eukaryota; kingdom Metazoa; phylum Chordata; class Mammalia; order Dasyuromorphia; family Dasyuridae; genus Antechinus; species Antechinus flavipes. The sequence goes on from NC_067398.1 coordinate 633,308,787, forward strand.
TTCTCGACTTTTTATTGTTCCATATGAATTTTGTTGTTATTTTTTCTAAATCATTAAAATATTTTCTTGGAAGTCTGATTGGTATAGCACTAAATAAATAGATTAGTTTAGGGAGTATTGTCATCTTTATTATATTTGCTCGGCCTATCCAAGAGCACTTAATATTTTTCCAATTATTTAAGTCTGACTTTATTTGTGTGAAAACTTTTTTGTAATTTTGCTCATATAATTCCTGACTTTCCTTTGGTAGGTAGATTCCCAAATATTTTATGCTATCAACAGTTATTTTGAATGGAATTTCTCTTTGTATCTCTTGCTCTTGGATTTTGTTGGTGGTGTATAAGAATGCTGAGGATTTATGGGGATTTATTTTGTATCCTGCTACTTTGCTAAAATTATGAATTATTTCTAATAGCTTTTTAGTAGAATCTCTGGGGTTTTCTAGGTATACCATCATATCATCTGCAAAGAGTGATAGTTTGGTTTCCTCATTGCCTACTCTAATTCCTTTAATCTCTTTCTCGACTCTTATTGCAGAGGCCAGTGTTTCTAATACAATATTGAATAATAATGGTGATAGTGGGCAACCTTGCTTCACTCCAGATCTTACCGGGAAAGGTTCCAGTTTTTCCCCATTGCATATGATGCTTACTGAAGGTTTAAAATATATGCTCCTAACTATTTTAAGGAAAAGTCCTTTTATTCCTATGCTCTCAAGTGTTTTTATTAGGAATGGCTGTTGGATTTTATCAAATGCTTTTTCTGCATCTATTGAAATGATCATATGGTTTTTGTTTGGTTGGTTGTTGATATAGTCAATTATGTTAATAGTTTTCCTAATATTGAACCAGCCCTGCATTCCTGGTATAAATCCTACTTGGTCATAGTGTATTATCCTGGGGATGATTTTCTGTAATCTTTTTGCTAATATTTTATTTAAGATTTTAGCATCAATATTCATTAGGGAGATTGGTCTATAATTTTCTTTCTCTGTTTTCAGCCTACCTGGTTTAGGTATCAGTACCATATCTGTGTCATAAAAGGAGTTTGGTAGGACTCCTTCAATCCCTACTTCTTCAAATAGTTTATTTAGCATTGGAGTTAATTGATCTTTAAATGTTTGATAGAATTCAGATGTAAATCCATCTGGTCCTGGGGTTTTTTTCTTAGGGAGTTGATTGATAGTTTGTTCTATTTCTTTTTCTGAGATAGGAGTGTTTAGGATATTTACTTCTTCCTCTGTTAGTTTAGGTAAGCTATATTTTTGGAGGTATTCTTCTATTTCATTTAAGTTGTCGAATTTATTGGCGTAAAGTTGGGCAAAGTAACTCCTAATTATTGCTCTAATTTCCTCTTCGTTAGTGGTGAGTTCTCCCTTTTCATTTTTAAGACTAACAATTTGATTTTCCTCTTTCCTTTTTTTAATCAGATTTACTAAGGGTTTGTCTATTTTGTTGGTTTTTTCATAGAACCAACTCTTAGTTTTATTAATCAATTCAATAGTTTTTTTACTTTCAATTTTATTGATCTCTCCTTTTATTTTTTGAATTTCAAGTTTAGTGTTTGATTGGGGGTTTTTAATTTGTTCCTTTTCTAGCATTTTTAGTTGCAAGCCCAATTCATTGACCTTCTCTTTCTCTATTTTATACAAATAGGCCTCTAGAGATATGAGATTTCCCCTTATTACCGCTTTGGCTGCATCCCATACATTTTGGTATGATGTCTCATTATTATCATTTTCTTGGATGAAGTTATTAATTATGTCTATAATTTGCTGTTTCACCCAATCATTCTTTAGTATGAGATTATTTAGTTTCCAATTATTTTTTGGTCTACTTTCCTGTGGCTTTTTATTGAATGTAATTTTCAATGCATCATGGTCTGAAAAGGATGCATTCACTATTTCTGCCTTACTGCATTTGAGTTTGAGGTTTTTATGTCCTAATATATGATCAATTTTTGTATAAGTTCCATGAACTGCTGAAAAGAAGGTGTACTCCTTTCTGTCCCCATTACATTTTCTCCAGAGATCTATCATATCTAATTTTTCTAGTATTCTATTTATCTCTTTGACTTCTTTCTTATTTATTTTGTGGTTTGATTTATCTAATTCTGAGAGTGCAAGGTTGAGATCTCCCACTATTATAGTTTTACTGTCTATTTCTTCTTGCAGCTCTCTTAATTTCTCTTTTAGGAATTTAGATGCTACACTACTTGGTGCATATATATTTAATATAGATACTTCTTCATTATTCATTCTACCCTTTAGCAAGATATAGTGCCCTTCCTTATCTCTTTTGATTAGATCAATTTTTGCTTTAGCTTGATCTGAGATCAGGATGGCTACCCCTGCTTTTTTGGCTTCACCTGAAGCATAGTAGATTTTGCTCCAACCTTTTACCTTTAACCTGCATGTATCACCCCGCTTCAGGTGTGTTTCCTGTATACAACATATTGTAGGATTCTGGCTTTTAATCCATTCTGCTAACCGCTTCCTCTTTATAGAGGAGTTTACCCCGTTCACATTTATGGTTAAAATGACCAATTCTGTATTACTTGCCATCTTGTTGACCCCGGTTTATGCTTTTCTCCCTTCTTACTCCCTTACCCCCTCCCTTACCCCCCTTCCCAGTATTAAGCTTGTGAGCTCCCCTTGCTTCTCACAGCCCTCCCTTTTTCAGTATCCCTCCCCTCCCCTTAGAGTTCCCCCCCCCCCAACTTACCCCTTTCCCTCCCAGTTCCTGTATTCCCTTCCACTTAGTTTATTCCTTCCTTTTTCACTTTTCCCTTCTCACTTTTCAATGAGGTGGGAGAAGTTTCACCATAGATTGAATATGTCTAAAATTCTTCTCTTACTGCCAATTCTGAAAGCAGTAAAATACTCACTATTTTCATTCCTCTCCATTCTTTCTCTCAGATATACTAGGTTTTCTTTGCCTCTTCATGAAATGTAGTACCCCCACTTTCCCTTTTTTCTAGTACAATGTCCTTCCCTCAACTAGTTTCTAGAACAAGGTATACATGTATTTTTTATACATCTTTACAGCCGAAATATAGTTCCCAAGATTAATCTTTACCTTTTTAGATTTCTCTTGAGTTCTGTGCTTGTAGATCAAATTTTTTGTTAAGTTCTGGCTTTTTCATCAGAAATAGATGAAATTCGCTTATTTCGTTGAATGACCATCTTCTTCCCTGGAAAAAGATGCTCAATCTCGCTGGGTAAGTTATTTTTGGTTGCATACCAAGTTCCTTAGCCTTTCGGAATATCATATTCCAGGCCCTTCGATCCTTTAATGTGGATGCTGCCAGATCCTGGGTGATCCTTATTGTGGCTCCTTGATACTTGAATTGGGTTTTTCTAGCCGCTTGCAGTATTTTTTCCTTTGCCTGAGGGTTCTGGCATTTGGCCACTATATTCCTTGGTGTTTTGATTTTAGGATCCCTTTCAGTAGGGGATCGATGAATTCTTTCAATGTCTATTTTACCTTCTGTTTCTATGACTTCTGGGCAGTTCTCTTTGATAATTTCCTGGAAGATAGTGTTCAGGCTTTTTTTTTCATCATACTTTTCTGGAAGTCCGATGATTCTCAGGTTGTCTCTCCTGGATCTGTTTTCCAGGTCTGTTGTCTTCCCCAGAAGGTATTTCACATCCTTTTCCATTGTTTGATTTTTTTGGATTTGCTTGACTGATTCTTCTTGTCTCCTCGAGTCATTCAATTCCAATTGTTCGACCCTGATTTTCAGTGAGGTATTTTCTTCACTCACTTTTTTAAGATCTTTTTCTAATTGTCCAATTGAGTTCTTTTGTTCTGTGGAATTTTTTTCCATTTCGCCAATTTTGTTTTTTAGAGAGCTGTTTTCTGTTTCCAGTTCACTAATCCTATTTTTCAAGGATTTGGTTTCTTTATCCACTCTCTCTTTAACTGACTTCTCCAGGCTCTTTTGCCAAGCCTCCCTCTCCTTTTGCAGAGCCTCCCTCTCCTTTTCCCATTTTTCTTCTAGCTCCCTTGTGAGAGCCTTTTTAATTTCTTCCATGAGATTCATCTGTGCTGAGGGATATAAGGTCTCCTCCTTCGGGGATTCACCTGGGGACTGTTTGTTTTTAGTCTCCTCAGGGTTTGGAGTCTGCTCTTTATCTGTATAAAAGCTGTCCAGGGTTAAATTCTTTTTCAGTTTCTTGCTCATTCTGTCTATTTATCAAAGACAAACTATCAAAGAAACAGAAGGAAAAAAAACCCCTTGAATGGAGGCTGCTTTCTTTGGGGGAGGGGCAGGGTATTCGTGAGGCACAGGTCCTACTGTGCTATGGCGCCTGCGCACTGAGATCCGAGCGCTCTGAGATCCGAGCGGGCTAAGACACTGTGGGGGAGGGGTGGCCAGGTCCCTAGAAACTCCAGCTGTTTGGGATTGTATTCTTCACCCCCGGTGTTTTTAGCTTCTCTGCTGGGCTGCTGACTTGCTCCTATAGCAAAGCTCTCACCGCAGAGACGGCTGCGGTCCTACCCCCTCTCCGCTCCACCCGGTTCTGAGCTGCTATCTGTGCTCTGGTTGCAGCTGCTGCTACCCGCAGACTGCTTCCAAATACCGTCCCCGCCCTCGCGCAAAAACAGACCTTTCTTGACGAGTCTCACGGATGGTTTCTCTTGGTAAGTAATTGTATGGTTTTTTTTTCAGTCGAGCATTAATTCAGAGGCATGAAATGAAATGAATAGTGAGAGAAAAACACGGAGATTACACAGAAGTGTATTTCCTCTCCGCCATCTTGGCCGGAAGTCAATGTTCTTCTTAAAATGTGAAACTCAGAACCAACCAAAGTCCTCCAAATGTGTTTTAATCAGAGCAAAATAAAGTGGGACTATCACTAATCCAGTTCTGGACACTATTCTCTAAATACAACTCTACTTTCTCATTAACTGTTTTTGGCCTCTATATTACACGGCTAATCTGCTTTGAATTTGTGGTCCATGAAAACCTCCCACAAGACCTTAAATAAAGATCTCAAACAGGAGTATTCTCTTGCCTATTTCCCACCTCTTCCCTTTTGATCCCCTGATGTACTTAATGACATACTAACTTAGCATCATAGGAATTGGAGCTGAGATCTACTTTAAAGTTCTTTTCATCCAACCCTGTCAGTTTTGCAGATGTAGCACTGAAATCCAGGGAGATGAAGTGATTTGTCTAGCAAAAGCAGGTCATTAGTATTAGAGCCTGAATTTGAACCTGTTCCAAAGCCGGTTGGTCTAGGTACTGCCAGTTTTTTAACCACTATATCCCCAATTCTGAACATACTGTTCCTTACTTTTTAAACATAGAATAAATGTTTTCAGTATCAAATTGAGCAGAAAGAAGGAAAGAGCCACCTAGTCAAGCCTTCTGCCTTCAAAACAGATGCAATTAAACAAAAATAAAAACAAATTTCTGGGGAGGATTTATCCTAGATAATTTTTCCTCCTCTTTTTCCTTTTATCTCCCTCCTTTCCCACAACAACCTATCCAATACCAGCAGACGTATTGAGGATTTCCTTTCAGTTTTAATAAGGAAAGCAATATGCAATAGTTTCCTGTGAGGGGCTTCTTCCATCAATTATGTTAACATATATGATGATCATTTTTATAAGAGAATAAATTATGCTGGCTATTTTTTAGGAGATCAAAAAAGAGCAATGTCAAGAGATGCAGTCAGAGAAGCACTTTATTACGGGCATGCACTTCTGTGAAGCAATCAGGCATTTAGATGGAATATTAAGTATCAGGGGAGACAGCAGGTACCACATCAGAAAATTAATTCCCTTTCCCTCCCAAGTCTTTGACATCTGTTTTGGCCTAAGATCCACTGCTGACCTCTGGATAATGTAACAACATGGCACAGAGTCATGGAGCATGGAATATATTTTATTTTAATTTGCTTTTTAAAAATCAGTGAGGAAAGTCTGTTTTTCATTTAGATATCTTGTTCTCACTTGAACTAGGAAGTGCCTTCTTCAAAATTATTGAAGTAGGCAGACTCATAGAATGATATAGCTGGAAGGGACCTTACAACATACAATGTGAGAATATAGAATGTTTGAGCTAGAAGGGAGGATAAAACATAGAAGGACAGAAATAGAAGAGATCTTAAAGATGATTTAGTCCTTGCAAGTGAAGAAACTGAGATCTGAAGAGATGAAATGGATATATTCTTAGTAAAGAGCTGGGACTCAAATCCACCCCTCCCCAGCCTCGAGCCCCTCAGCAAGCTGTCTATGGTGAATTCCTCTAGGCATTGGTCTGTATGACAACGTGAGGAGAAAGAACATAGAGAACAGAGAGCCCAGTTAGAAGGCTAATGTGGATCTGCTTCTGCCTGTCTGGCCATTCCTTCTCAATTTTATTTGATGGCTTTTCATCCAGGTCATGTCACAACTTAGGTGGCTTGGTGAACTCCTTATTCTTACTCCCCCATCCATTGTACCCAGTCCCTTAATTCTACTCTCATAAGGTCTCTCATGTGGGCATCTGCTCTCTCTGACACTGCTAGGTCCCTCTTATCACATCATTCCAGGATTTATTGCATTTCTCAGTCTCACTCAGGTCTTCTCTTCTCACTGCAATCCATCTTCCACTCAGCTGCTAAAATGGTCTTCCTAAAATTTAGGTTTGACCAGGTCTTGACCACTGCTTGTGGCTTCCTTTTTAGTCCACAATTAACTGTTTAGGTTTTAAAGTCTTTCATAATCTTGCTCCTTCTCATCTTCTCATCCCTTACTTCCCTCCTTGTAATCTGTAATCCAGCAATGATTTATTTGCTATTCTTCATTTTTTTTCTGGTGGTTCATCAGTTTCAGTCATATTTGACTCATTATGACTCCATTGGCAAAGATGTAGGAATGGTTGGCCATTTCCTTTTCCAGTTCATTTTGCAGATGAGAAAACTGAGGCAAGCAGGGTAAAATGATCTGCCCAAAGTCATAGCTAATAAGTGTTTGAGGCCAGATTTGAACTCAGCAAGATTCTTGACTCCAGGCCCAGCACTCTGTGCATTATAGCCCTGCCTAGTTGTCTTTTTTTTTTTTTTTTTTGCATAAGACACTTCAGCTCTTCACTTCCGGCATTTGCAATGTCCACCATACCTGAAATTCTCCCTCCCAAAACTGGTTTCCTTTGATACTCAACTAAAATTCTGCTTTTTGAAAGACGTCTTTCTTTGTCCTTTTAGATGATAGTATTTTTCCTTTTAGATGATGTCCAATTTATCCTGTGAATATCTTGTTTATACACAGTTGTTTGCATGTTGCCTCCCTCATTAGACTTTGAATTCCTTGGGATAAAGGGCAACTTCTGACTTTTTTTTTTAATTTCTCAGCACTTAGCATAAAAGCTGGCATATACTAGGCTCTTAATAAATGCTTGTTGACTTGATCAGACTTGAGCAATGATGGACTTTTCAAAGCAAGAATTGGGAGGATATGATGGCTGAACAAATGGAGAAGGTGAATAGAAAGGAACTATTGCATCAATTTTGGCTTCATCTGCAATATGTTTTGGGCTGTCAATAAAGAGTATAAATCTTTAACTTTAAGGCATTAAATTTTAAGAATGCTGACAACTACAGCAACTGAAAACATTAAGTTTACAAGAATATTTAGTTTAAAATGGACTTGGATGACTTCCTTTTTCTCTCTCTTTAGCCTCCCAGTTTCCAATGAACTGGAAGTATACTTCATGCTGCTTGCTTTAGTGTAGCCAGTGGTACTTTTCCCTAGTGAAAACCTCTCTGGATGTGGCTATGGGGTTGAGGTGTTTTATCTAATCTTTCTATGCAAAATCTTGTGTGAGAAATAATTCATCTCCCAAAGAGCCTAAAGGGAAGAGTAACAGACCAGGTGCCATTTTAGTGGAGTCAGAAGGAATCACGATGGGCAGCTTTGGCTCCCTTCTTCACTTCTCCCCAAGCCACTCTTGATACTTTGGACTTCACCATGCATCAATAACCTTCTTATCCTAGGAAATATCTATTCCTCTGTGATCCTTTCTTAGAAGATGTCTCTTTATCTGTGGCCTTCTTACTCAGTACCTTTATCTGCCTTCTCTGATGGTTAAGTTCCTTTTAGAAATTCCATTTTAATAAACTGCCCATGTCAGCTATACTCATTCCTGTGCTCTTGGATTGACTCTGTACCAGATTTCTCCATCTTGTTCCTGCACAGTGCTTTCTCTCCATACTCCTCATACTTTTAAATTCCCTTTTAGGTGTTTTCTTCTCCTGTTAAAATGTAAGCTCCTAGAAGAGAGGGACCATTTTTCTCTTTCAATGTATTTATATTCCCAGATCTCAAGAGAGTACCCAGATTATAGTAAGCACTTAATAAATTCTTGTGGACTTGACTCACCTTTGAGTATGGACTTATTTTCAATCCCCAACTATACTTCTTATATAGTAGGTCCTTAATAAATGCTTACTACATTTATTGTATTATTAAATGGTCTCATCACCCATTTTCCCAAACTACTCTATGCATCTTCCAGGTTGTTTTGCTCTAAATTCCAGATTAAGCCTTCTGGGTTTTTCTTCCCATTTCAAATACAATAGGAGCAGCATTCATTGCATTCATTCTCATAAAGAATACTGTTAGAGTATATAACTCTAGCATTGAGTACTATGGGAATCTCAGTTCGTAAAGAGGAGTATTAGAGTTAATAATGATAATAGCTAACATTTATATGGTACTTACTATGTGTTGGGCCCTTTGTCAAGTGCTTTATAATTATTATCTTATCTGAGCCTCACAGTAACTCTGGGAAGGGTATGTGCTATTATTATTATCCCCATTTTACATTTGAGGAAACTGGGACAAACAGGTTAAATGAGCTAGTAAGAACACAGAGCTGGTAAGTAGCTGAGACTGGATTTGAATTCAGGTCTCTTTGAATTCAGACCTGCTCTGTATAACAGTGTCACTTAACTGTCCTTCTTTTTATAGAGCACACTATTGTTTCCTTATATTTCAATTGGAGAATAGGACATTAGGGACAAATCCCAACAATTGTTTTCCCATTTCTCTCTTGTTGTTTTGTTGTCTAAATTTAACCCATATTTGATGTCACTGAGTCTCATCTTACTATCAAACTGGATGTCTCAAAATAATAATGAGCTCCACAAAAATTTCTAGAAAACATGATTCCTAAATGGAAGATAGAGCCAAATGTACCTGAATTATACCTGAATTCAGCATCTTGGGAACAGGGAACCACACAATATGAGGAAGGAGATAAGGAAGAACTGAAAGGAATTGGGGGATGGGGGGTGGAGAGATAAAGTGAATGTAGGAAAGGATAAAAAAGGAGACGTAAATCAGGGATAAGTGACCTTGAAGAAGAATGGGAAGAGGAGAGATGTGGGGAAGAGAACGATGAAGAAGAGGAGGAAAAAGAAAAGCAAAGATAGGGAGGGTTCTCCTTCATTCCATTGAACTGGATATAGATCAGAAGTTGAGCCTTGTGCTGTCCAGGATTTCAAAGAGAGTGTATCAAATAGAGTCAGAGGCAGAACCAAAAATATTTATTAAATACCTATGATGGCTTGGAATGAGTTAAATTTGTGTTCATGAATTCACATGCAGTTTCAGATAGCTGAGTGATCCTGGGCAAGTCACTTAACCTTGTTTACTTCAGTTCCTCATCTATAAAATGAAATAGAGAAGGAAATGGGGAGCCCTTCTAGCATCTTTGCCCAAAACAATAAAACCAAATGAGGTCATGAAGAGTCAGACAACTGCCCAACATATGTGCCAGGTTCTATCCTAAGGCACTACACTACGGACTTAAGATATGAAAAAAATTATGACATTCTCCCCTTAAGGGAGTCTACAACATCTCAGGGGAAGGCAGGATAAATAGAAGCTCAAAGGCCAGAGTAGGGAAGGAAGGATACCTGGGCTGGAGCCTGAGGAAGTTCAGCATCTGGAGAGGGAAATGTTCTGGGGAGGTAGGAGTTTCGGACCTGATCTCATCTTGCAGAAAGATGATTTTCTGGAGACCATGAATTCCACATCTGAATCTAATTGGTGATGATATGTCTTGCAGATTAAGCCAAGAGCTGTGTGCCTGACTGCATTAGTGAGCCCAATCTCCTGTAATTTTGAAAGAAAATCAAGCATCTGATTTGATAAAAGGACTTTGTGGGGAGGAGATGGGTCTAACTGGAGACAGCTGGGACCAGACTCAGGCTAGACTTTTGGACTGAAGCAGCGATGGTGGCGGCGGATAATTTTTCATTGCAGCACTTAGCACAGAGCCTGGCACAGGCACTTCATAGGCATAGGCACAAGTACTTAATAAAATGCTTCTCTGAATTTGTTACCTTCTCCCACAGCCCCAGCCCTGCCTCCTTCTACCATTTTCTGATCTGCCCCCATTGCTGGTGCACCTTCTGACTTGACCTCCAGTGATACAGACCTGGAGAAGCTATGGGATGTTTGTCCTGGGGCCAGGCTGTCCTGATTGGTAAGAACTTGCTATATTTAGCTGGCCCCCTATTCCAGCATGTTCTTTCATGTTAGCAACTTTTTCTATCCTATTCCTTTTTCTCCCTTCTTCTTCTTCTTTTCCTTCTTCTAGTCTTCTTATCCCCTTTCTCTTCTCTTCCTCCTCCTCCTTTTCTTTTTCCTCCTTTTCTTCCTTCTCCTCCTTTTTATCCTCCTTCTCCTCTTTTGTCTCCTCTTCCTTTTTCTCCTTCTCTTTCTTTTCTTCCTTCTCCTTCTTTTTCTCCTCCTTCTCCTTCTCAAATTAATGCCACATTTGTTCTGTAAAGGTGCATGAATTGACTGCCCTATTGATCCACTCACTATTCCAGTGATTTCTAAGGTGAAAATATTTTTTCTCATCCAAATTCTTCTAAATGTTATCTCCCCCATTAGAATTTAAGTTCCTTGAGATTATGAACTGTCTAGCTTTTGTATTTGTATAAAGTGATTAGAGCAGTGTATAGAAAATATAATTCAGTTTATAATTTTTATATTCATAAATTCATGTATCAAAGTATAAAAATCAGGAAAATAATTGGATATTTGTTAATTCGCTATCTACTAATTAGATACCATCAATAAATACTAATTAGAATAAATTAAGTTCATTTAACCATCATGGAATAATAATTTTGCAGATGGAAGGAACTTTTCCTTCTAGTCCAAACCGTTCATTAAAAAAAAAAAAAAAATAGGGTAATGAGGTCCAGAAAAGTGACAGTATTTTTTTTCAAGGTCACAAAAGTAGTTAAGTATAGGAAAACCAACATTTGAATCCAGGTCTTTGATTCAGGCCATTCTCTCTTATTAATCTCCAGTCTTAAATGATAGTCTGAGTAGTCTCCAAAAGAATATTGCATGCTTTCTTGATCCTATACTACGGAGAAAAGAATTTGAAGAAGTCATTTGTCCCAGCTTCCTACTTTTATATTCTCCTTAGTGTGATTAGCATGCAACATTTCTTTTTTCCTTTCTTTCTTTTTTTTTCCTCTGAGGCAATTGGGGTTAAGTGACTTGTGCAGGGTCACACAGCCAGGAAATGTTAAGTGTCTGAGGCCACATTTGAACTCAGGTTCTCCTGACTTCAGGCCTGGTGCCCTATCTACTGGGCCACTAGAGGAAGCATTGGTATGTCTGATTAAGATTGTCCTCCCTGAAGCAGTGATGAATGCTCTGGGGCAGAAGCACATGGATGCATATGTGCATCCCCAAACTCTCTGTGCACAAGTTATTGCTTAAAGCTCTGGGAGTAGATTCATTTTCCCCAGGGATGGTAACAGCTGGGCCATTGATAGACTCCGTGCAAAGAGCATAGAGCAGAAGCTGACATGTGCATTATCATCCAGCTCAAGAGAAAAGCTCATGGATGATGCTTTTGGAACTTAATCTTCTAGTTATAGGAGGGGATTTTTGACTTCTGACATAGTGTGATACATGTATCTGGCTTCCTCTTTAGAAAAGGGAGATTTACTGGGCAGTGCTAGCTTTGGAAATTGCTTTGTGAATCACCTTAGTTTCCAAAGATCTTAAGTTCGAGCATTTAGGAATCAGATAATCTACATTAAAGTTTCTTAACTTGGGGTTCACAAACCTCCGAGGGAACTTTGCATAGATTTCAGGATGAGAATATAATTATATCTTCACTAATCTTTAAATTGCATTAATTATTTTCTTCATTATGAATGCAGGTAACACATGAAAGCATTATTAGGGCTTCACTCCACTGCCCAGGGATTTTGTGACACAAATGTGGTTCCCTGGTCTAGAAGAAGGGGATTTCCCAGGCAGCATTGCCTCTTGAAGGAAGAAAAGAATTACTCACTGATTCCTGTGGCTGGAAGAGCAGTGAAGGGATACTGTGTCATAGGGAAAAAAAGGGCCTGGACCTTGTCCTTCCCAAATCAGAGAGAGAAGATTGGAGAGTTCAGTTCTGGCTGGAAAGGGTGTGAGAAAATCCACAGTGCACTTGCCTTTAGGGGAAGAGATGTAAGTTGTGAACTCTTTCGATATGGTTGTTCAGCTGTTTATAGGCCACTGTGAAATTTCCACATTTTCTACATTGTCTGTGGAGAGAAATATGAGCTGTCTTATATCCATTATGCACATACTAATGGAGGGTTGATAAGAAACTGGCTATGCTGTTATCCATATTGAAGAAAACATAGATGTGAACTATTCAAAGATTCTTTTAAAATATATTTTGTTTCCTTAAAAGTTTCTCAGGTAAATGTAAAAAAAAAAAATTCAGCAATCATTTCTGAAATTTTTGATTTCCAAATTCTCTAATTTGTTATCACCTCTTCCCTCTTCTTGAGAAGACACTTTGATTTTTACAATACATACGAGATCATGTAAAACATATTTCCTTGCTATAAAAGAAAATACCAATAAAATAAAATAATGTTTAAAAGTATGTTCCAATCTGTATCCAGAATACACCAATGTTCTGTCTAGAAGTTTTTGATACTTTTTCACCAATAGTCCTTAAGAATTTTCTTAGACCATTGTCTTAATCAGAGTAGTTAAGATTTTCAGTTGATAATCTTTGCAATATTCTGTTACTATGTATAATGTTTTCCTGGTTCTACTCATTTTACTTTGTATAAGTTCATATAGATTTTTTTGAAACCACCCTAATTCATCATTTCTAATGGTATCCCATTATAATGATGTGTCACAACTTTTCCAGCCATTCCCCAATACTGCATGCTGCAGCCAGTATGTAGAGGCCACCATTTTTACTTGAATTTGACAACATATTTCTAATCCAATCTCCTGTGCAATGAATTCCAGTTACCATGTTCAAGGTCTGGAAAACCATTTCCATTCAGTAGTTCCTTAATTAAAGCTTATATAGATTATATTGATAAATTGGAGCTGATAAACAGCCCCTTGATTTACAATTCTTTGTCACAACAAAAAGCTGTTATAAACATTTTCTGCACATAAAAGTTTTCCCCCTTTTCTTTTAACTCTTTGAGATATAGACCTAGTATTGGTATTTGTGAGTCAAAGAGTATACACAGTTTTATAGCCTTTTGGTCACAGTTTCTAATTATTCTCCAGAATGGTTTTACTAGTTCACAATCCTACTAACAGGTCATTGGGTCCCAATTTTTCCATATTCCCTTCAGAATTTGTCGTTTTTCTTTTCTCCCAATATTAATCAATTGATAGGTGTGATGTGGTATGTGTATGGATATGTGTTTTTGTGTTATGTGAATTTATATTTGGGTGAGGCTAGACTAAATGACTTTGAAGGTCCTTTCTAACTCAAAGATTCTATGATCCAATTTAGTTCAGATTAATTCAAAAAACATTTATTGCAATCCTTCTATGTGTATTCCTATGAATGTATGAATATACATATGAATGTGCTATTCAAGTAGAAGACCTATCTAATTCTCTCCCTATCTCAATTCTGTTATCATTATTTTTCTCTATTATATATTGGCATTTATCAGAATGTAGTCATCTGGTGGGTTTTTTATAGTTGATTTTTGGTTTTTTTTTTTTTTTTTTTTTTTTCTGAGACAAAATGATGCCCATTCCATTGTTTTTGACATAAATTAATTATTTTAATATCATAAAACAATTTATTTTACATCTCTCTTTTTCTTCCTCCTTACCACCCAAACTATTGGTTGGTTTCACAAACACACATACACACCCATTCTTTACAATGGTACTGCTGATAAATTAAAATTAAAATATAACAATTTCAATTTTATAGAAAAAGATAATATTTATGAACTCATCCAGCCTTCATAATCATCCTGAAAAGCAGATTAGCTAGACAATACCATTTTGAGTCCAGATTTATGCCTTGCTAGGATTTGTTAAAAAGAACCGGTTAGATGGTGCAGTGGATAGAGCACCAGCCCTGAAGTCAGGAGGACCTGAGTTCAAATTTGACTTCAGACACAATACTTCCTGGCTGTGTGATCTTGGGCAAGTCACTTAACTCCAATTGCCTCAGCATAAACAAAACAAAACAAAACTGGGAACATATAAATCAGTAAAAGAGAAGAATTAGGGAGAGAAGTCAGGACAACTGTCTTCCAGTATTTTACAGGAGATTGTGTGGGATTAAATTTGTTCTGCTTTGCCAAAGGGTGGAGCTTGAAGCAAAATGTGGGAACTGGAGAAAGACTGATTTAGGTTTGATATGAGGAAAACAAGAATTCCCAGAAGATGAATGTCTTACTTTGGAACTTTGGGGGGAATGTTGGGACTCTCCAAGTGAAGGCTTATTATTATTATTATTATTGTTCATTCAAGCTGAAGATGTTTAATAAAGTATTTAGGAGTCAACTTTAGATTGGAGTAGTGAATTGGGTTTGGTTGGATTGGGGACTTGCAGAGGCTCTCCCTTTCCTTTCCAAACCTCAACATTCGGTAGCAAATCCTTGAGAACAAAATTCTTTTTGTGCTAAGTCTGTAGGTACACTAAGGCTTAAAGATGCACAAACTTACAAACCTGAAGCCAAGGATATTTGTGGGGATTATTTCAGCTGGTCTTTCATCTCTAACTGAAAGGAAAATGCCTCCTGATAGAACTTGAAGTGTTTCCACTTGGAAGGGGGAGTGTGTGATCTCTCAGCAGTCTCTGTCTTATAGGCTCTGCTGCTACTGATCACTTTGTGGTAAATAACAGCAACTGGGATGCGAATCCTTGTAATTTGACACAGCTTGAAGTAGTTTATTTCTTTGTTGTTGTTGTTGTTTTTAATCTTTTCCTATGGAGTTTGCCCCAAAAGTCTTAGGGCAGTTTTAAACTCCTGAAGCATAAAAACTGCACTAAGACTTTTGGGACACTGCACACATTATTTTCCCTGCTTCCAAGATCTTGGACACTCCGGGTTCAAGGATTAAGGAGTCAGATTTAGCAATTATTGCACCAGGATTTGTCAAAGGTCATTCCTAGCCATTCAGGTCCAGGATTGTTGCAAGGAAAATTGTCTTTTAGATCAGCCCTGTTTGTGAACTTAAAGGTATTATTGCCTGATGGCTCAGTTGGAGCCACGGGAGATTAGATGGTCATTGAGCCACAGGACAACAGAAAGAAACAATAGTACAAAGAATGCATTTCCCTAAATGATTTTTCCCTGCTGACTATAATATATAAATAATAAATCATAAATATGTACAGAAAATTTATTAGTATAATACTCAGCAGGGAATCGCATCTACTTTTAGTAACCAAAAAACTGCTAGTGGACCGAGAGCAGTCATCAGTTTGCCTTAGTATTTTAGAATGACAAATTAGCAGAAAGAAAAAGAAGTCATTAAGGAGTCAAATCAAGAGAGCACAAGGAGTATTCTCCACTGTCTTTTTAGGGGTGGGAAGGAACCTTGCTCTTAACATAGTTTAGCAAAAGAAAAAAAGGCATTTATTAACCAGAGGCAGAAACAGAGACACACAAAGAAATGAGAGAGAGAGAGGAGAGGCAGTGCCATTCATTGAATTATAAAAATGAGGATAATGCAAGTATATGTTCTAAAGAATATGCCCTGCTTGGGATGTTGTTGTGGAGGTTATCTTTATCTACTCCTTTTAGTGATTGTCTTAGAAAAGCAGAGCTACCATTGAGAGCTATTCCCCGAGCTGATTACTTTAAGAGCAAGAAAATTATTCTCTAACTCTCCTTAAGGTGATTAATTTAAACAACTGAAAAAAAAAGAGAGAAATAGAAGAAAGCTACAATGGGCATTATTCAAAGTATTGGATGAGTAGGAAAGAAAGAAGGGTATTTCCAAGAACAGATCAGACATAGTTTTGTTCTGAAGGAAAATGGGATAGAATATTTCTTTACTTGCTAAGAAGTAACACGTGGCTTATTTTACTGCTTCCATGCTGGAAAAGTAGTAGGATGGTATAGTTTATAGAGAGCTAGACCCCAAACCAGAAAACCTGTGACATATGTTGAACGGTGTGACTGTAGACAACTAAGTCTTAAACCCCTGGCCCTCCCCATTTCAATGCTCCCACTAACTCCTCATTTCTCCTTTCCAAATCTTTCCAAATGAATAGTTTACTTGGGTATTGAAATACACAGATAGATGAGTAAGTAGTTAGGGGGGTAGGTAGGTAGGTAAATAGAGAGAGAGACACATAGACAAAAATTTACATTTAATTGCTTTCATAGCAACTGTCCTTTTCTATAGACTAAGATCTTGATTCCTTTCATCTTATTAGGATAAAAAGATAGGGAAAGGATAAGGATCCTTTTCAGCTCAAACATTTTAAAGATAATGCACTATATTATATGGGAAATTTAAGGATTTTTGAGGAAATTTTTGATGTGATTTAAGTCATATAGCTGACTGCAGAACATGAGCACAGTGTATAAAATATGACTCCTCTATATACCTTCCAAAAGTGTTGTTAGAGAAAAAATGAGAACAGAAGGTATTGTTTGAAACCTCAATGGCTACAAAAATTCCAGTAATTATTATTATTAACTGAAAGTCACTTTGCAAGTTTTGGTAATGCAAAAAACTATCTTTAATATTCTTTTCTTCTGGAAATTACAAGCAAAAAACTAGTTCACATTTATTTAGGACTTAATTATTTATTTACAAAATACTTTCTTCACAATCTTATGAGGAAAGAAGCACAAATACTATTAATCTAACTTTTCAGATGAGGGATCTAAAATTATAAAGGTATAATGACTTAGCTGATAACTAATAAGTGACAGAGATAGGTCTTTAAGTCCAATCCTCAAATTCCTAGTCCACAGATTTTTTTTCATTAGACCACGCTATTTCATGGATATATGTCAACAGTATGAAAGAAGACTGAATAATACAAATGCCAAGTTCTCTTTGATTTGTTGTAAACAGAAAAAGAAAAAAAGGAAAAAGAAACCCATTAGAAGGTGATAATAAGACAGGTGGATTTTTGAGATGGTTTTGACAAGCTTACTGACAGATTTATACACACATTGTGTGGTATGCAAAAAGAGATGCAAAAGTTATAATATTATTATGAACTTTTATTCATGCACAAAATATGAACATTTTAGGAGGAATTTCAAATAATTAGAACTGTCCTCCAAATTATATGAGCCATAAACTAAAGCAATATTGATAACAATAATAACAATATTATTCTCATTAAGATAGAAGTGGCTTGCTATTTTATTATTTTTTGTTTGATATTCTGCAGATGAGTGAATTAAAATAATCCTATTTTTTGTAATTAAATAAAAATATTAGGATGTAAACTCATTATATTTAGGTGGTATAGTTGATATTAACATTGCATTTGGATTTAGGAAAATGAGTTTAAATTTGGGCTCAAGCACATATTATCTGTGTGATGTATGGCAATTCTTTTAAACTATGTTTGCCCTTTTTGAAAGGTTCAATGTCATGTAAACTTTACATTAAGTATGGACAAGTCTTTCAAAATAAAATAACTTTTTGAAATAACTGTATTCAGATAATCTGAAGAATTCTTGATTGGGCTCTAGGGATGGTCTACAATTATTAAACTAGACAACCAGAATCATTCAAAGGGCTGGAAAAAGAATGCCATTGTTGTATATCCCAGCAAAAAATAAAAGCGATCTATTCCAGAGAAAGGTGATATAGAAAGAGTTATCAGTCCAACACCACCTTGGAGCATAAATAAAACGGTGTTGTATTTTGAAAAAAGGTCCACTGTCTAAAAGTTAACCTTTTTGTTCCTGTCTATATGTAGCTACTATAGTAGCATCTGGAACACTTAACTGGAACCATGACTAGAGTGCTGGACCGGAGTCAGGAAGACTCATTTTCTAGAACTGAAATCTGATTTCAGATACTTCCTAATTGTGTGACCCTAGACCAGTAACTTAATCCTGTTTGCCACAGTTTCCTAGATCAGTAAAATGATCTAGAGAAGAAAAGGGCAGATGATTTCACAGTCTTTGCCACAGAAGTCCCAAATGGAGTCATGAACAGTCAGGCACAACTGAATACAACAAACAATACATGCTGTTTCATTTTGTAAAAATATCTAAGAATTTTTTTTCTGAACTTAGTCATTTCTGAATTTAGTCATTCGGATAACGTATATTAAACAACCATGCCAGGTACTGCCCTAAGGTACAAGAAATAAGAAAGGGCAAACAAAGTCTCTGTTTTCAAGGATCTCATTTATGAAGAAATCAACACACAAATAATTATGTAAAAATAAAATATATACCAGATAAATTGATGAAAATATCAGATTAAGGAGGATGGTGGGAAAGGATTCTTGTAGATGTGATTTTAGTTGAGATTTAAAGGTAAGTTAGGGGAGCTAGGAAGTAGACATGAGAAGGATGAACATTCCAGGTGTGGAGGACTGTTGGTGAAAACTTTGAATCAAGAGAAGGTTAGATAGAGATTAAAAAGATAGAATTAGTCAGAGAGAAAATCTTTGCCTAAATGTTAAAAATATATCTAACTAGGGCCTTTAAACTATTGTGACTGAATTTTTAATTGTTCATCTGAAATACAACTCCCAAAAAGAAATAAGATTGAGACATGAACTTTAGCAGTAATGGTCCATAAAGTTTAAGCAAACTAAGTAGTAAAGGAGAAGTTAACATGGATTAATATTAAATTTAGAGGAAATAATAATTTGTTTCTGAGAGGAAGCTGAAGAGGAAGCTAATAATTCATGTGCATCTGTGAAACAGTTGAGCCAGTAATTATCTACCTTATCTTGCTCTGATATGTTCAAATTTTAAAAAGAGATGAGTTTCATTCACTTTATTTAATATAATTATTGGCAACTTTTGGATATGTTAGTGTGCTTTCTCCCCAGAATAGTGTATTGATTGAGTTTTCAAGGATATTTTTTGAAATATTTGAATTATAAACTTCATCATCTGTTGGTCCATGAAAGACAGTAAGCTTCTGGCTATCTAGTTCTGTTGCTCTATATTAAATAGGTGTTAAAATTTTGCACCTTAAAATGATGTTTCATAGTTTTTACTATTTCTACAAATAATCTGAACTGACCATTAAATCTGTACTCTAAAGGAGAAGTTTTTAAAAATATTGGTGGGTCATAACCCACTCCTGAATTATTAACATGAGCCTTTCTGTTTTTACAAACAAATTTACATGACTCAGTCTTTTAATTGATTCTTCTTTACTGATATATTGTTAATTAAATTAATGATGATATTTTGATGAAAAGTCTTTGTATTCTACCCTTGGATATTTTCCATTTCATACTTCTTTTTTAAGAGAAAAACAACTTTTGGTTACATTTTAAAAAGCCAATGGAACATTGAAACTTACCTTTGATTTTTGCTATTGCTCCATGAAGTGATCCCTGCTTATTTTAAAAGTATTTTTAACTTTTTAAAGTTATGATATTCTTTGAAGATGTCTACTAGTCTCCTGGTAAGGAAGTGTTCATCTTTTGTAAGTGCCTTTGGGCAATGAATCCTGTGTTTTGCTAATGTTGAATGAACTTTGGTTATGATGCTTTCCAAATGTGTTATAGTCCATTTTATATTTATGACAATCTATATTGAGCTCATATTACATTGATGTCAATTACTTTAATGATGTTGTTCTCATTGTACTTTGATTTTAAAATAAAAAAATGCTCCTGGTTTCTCTTTGATAACTTTATGCTCATTGCATCTTATTTTGAGACCAAGGTATTCATAACATCCATTGATTGACTTGAACATATGGATTCAGAATCAAAACTTTTAATATATATCACCCTTTGCCACATATTAAGAATTTTATTAAGTTCAGTTTTATAGAGAATTAATAAGTTCAAATATTTTATAGAAGAAGAGAAAAATACATGAGATCAAAGAACTGTTTAATGTGGTTCTCAACAAAGCCATAAAACTTGATGTTATCCATGTACAATAAGTGACTATTAAGTTTTGGTTTAATTTTGTCCTAAATTTGGAAGCCATACTGAATTCTGTTTTAGGAGAGGTTATAGAAGACTTAAAGCTAGGCAGAACCATAATGAACTTAAGCTGTGTCAATAATTTATAGCCATGTTTTCTATGCATCACTTTATTTTTTTATGTTCATCTAATTTGTTTATTTTTTATTATAGCTTTTTATTTACAAGATATGTGCATGGGTAATTTTTCAGCATTGACAGTTGCAAAATCTTTTGTTCCAGTTTTTCCCCTTCTCACCCCCTTCCCCAGATGGCAGGTTGACAAATCCATGTTAAATATGTTAAAATATATGTTAAAGACAATATAAGCATACATGTCCATACACTTATTTTGCTGCACAAGAAGAATCAGACTTTGAAATAATGTACAATTAACCTGAGAAGGAAATCAAAAATGCAGGCAGACAAAAATAGAGGGAGTGGAATTTCTATGTAGTGGTTCACACTCATCTCCCAGAGTTCTTTCCTTGGGTGTAGCTGGTTCAATTCATTACTGCTCTATTGGAACTCATTTAGTTCAGCTCATTGCTGAAGATGGCCAGGTCCGTCAGAATTAATCATCATATAGTATTGTTGTTGAAGTATATAATGATCTCCTGGTCCTGCTCATTTCACTCAGCATCAGTTCATGTAAGTCTCTCCAGGCCTCTCTGAAATCATCCTGCTGGTCATTTCTTACAGAACAATAATATTCCATAACATTCATATACCACAATTTACTCAGCCATTCTCCAATTGATGGGCATCCACTCAGTTTCCAGTTTCTTGCCACTACAAACAGGGCTGCTACAAACATTTTAGCACATACAGGTCCCTTTCCCTTCTTTAGTATCTCTTTGGGACATAAGCCCAGTAGAGACACTGCTGGATCAAAGGGTATGCACAGTTTGATAACTTTTTGAGCATAGTTCCATGTTACTCTAGACAATGGCTGGATGTGTTCACAATTCCACCAACAATGTATCAGTGTCCCTCTTTTCCCACATCCCCTCCCACATTCCACATTATCTTTTCCTGTCACTCTAGCCAATCTGACAGGTGTATAGTGGTATCTCAGAGTTGTCTTAATTTGCATTTCTCTGATTAATAATGACTTGGAGCATCTTTTCATATGGTTAGAAATCGTTTCAATTTCTTTGTCTGAGAATTGTCTGTTCATATCCTTTGACCATTTATCAATTGGAGAATGGCTTGATTTCTTATAAATTAGAGTCAATACTCTAAATATTTTGGAAATGAGGCCGTTATCAGAACCTTTGGCTATAAAAATATTTTCCCAGTTTATTGCTTCCCTTCTAATCTTGTCTGCATTAGTTTTGTTTGTACAAAAACTTTTTAATTTGATATAATCAAAATTTTCTATTTTGTGATCAGTAATGATCTCTAGCTCTTCTTTGATCATAAATTCCTTCCTCTTCCACAGGTCTGAGAGGTAACTATACTATGTTCTTCTAATTTATTTACAATCTCCTAAGTACTAGGGATATTAAAAATTGCAAAAAAAAAAAAATCCCTGCCTTCAAGAAGCTAAAGATCTAGAGGGGAAAATAGTATGCAAACACATATATGCAAGTTACATTCAAGACAAATGTTCCAGCATTCTCCCTATATTTGTCATTGATGTTCAGTTGATCAGTAGTCTCTGACTCTGTTACTCCATTTGGGGTTTTCTTGGCAATGATACTGGAGTGATTGGCCATTTGCTTCTTCAATTGATTTTACAGATGAGAAAACCAAGGAAAACACTGATGCAAATAGGGTTAAGTGATTTGCCCAGGAACATACAGGTAGGTAGTAGGTGTCTGAGACAGGATTTAAACTCAGGTCTTCCTGATTCCAGGCCTTGCACTCTATGCATTGTCCCACTAACTGCCAGCTCTTTCAAATCCTTCCAGAATATGAACAAGCCATGAGTGTGGAACTGAGTCAAAGGAGCTGTGACAATAAAAAATTGTAGCATAAATGCTCTGGCACTTTTAAGTGGCTTTTTAAAATTTGTTGTTCTTTATAACCCTGAAACTTGGGATATATTTTTACTTTTGTTTCTATATTGTTTTGTTATAAGCATTTGTAGACTTTTTCCTTAGTAACACAAGTATCATGTATAGTGTACATGTAATTAATCCTAATTAAAAAATTTCAGGCATTCCCATCTTTTGTAAGTAGATAAGTAATGCCTTCTGTTAAGAAATAGGAGGTCAGCTTTGTATTTGAGAGGAAGTTGGAGTAATTCATATGCCATTGTGAAGTAATTGAGCCAGTAATTATGGAATACATCTAGTCCTGCAATTTTCCAGTTCTGAAAAAAGGCCAGAGTTTCTGTCACTTTTCTTGATATAATTGTTCTGTTATTCATTATATTAATGGTGCACAAGCTTTCTGATCTCCCTCCCCACAAATTTTTTAATTTCATTGTCCTGGGTTTCTTATAACTATTTAGACAACAATGAATCTACATCCTATTTCTTCAGAGGCTTTCTCTCTCCCAGTGCTCATAATATTCTCAACAAGTAATAATCTGGTCTTCATGTAAAAAAAAAAAACAAAAAACAAAAAACAAAAAAACTCTTGTAATATAGGGATAAAAATAGTGCTTTCCTCTATAAAGTTTTTGAGATAATTAACTGAAACAATGTATGACAAGTGATTTGCAAACCTTGAAGCACTCTATAAATGCTAAATCTTTTTTAGGAGCCTTGAATGAGCAGAGATCTATACCTGAACAACTGTCTCCTCTACAACAACCTTAAAAAAAATCAGTGAAAATTGCAAAGAGGGAAATTGTTCTTAATTTAAGCAAAATAAAACCCAAAGTCCTTTAATTAATTAGAAACATTTAGAAGTCCATAAATTGCCAGTGGAGATCATGGTTTCTAAGTGAGTACTTTCTACATTGGAGGTAGTGTTCTCCCATTCACTGGTGTTCCTTGGGCAATGGTTTGATTTTTATTCATTCATTCATTCATCTATTTATTTATTTGTTTGTTTTCTTGTTTATTTATTTATTTATGCATTCATCCACTTGTTTATTTATTTATGCTGAGATGATTGGGGTTAAGTGACTTGCCCAGGGTCACACAGCTAGGAAGTGTTAAATGGCTTAGGCTGGATTTGAACTCAAGTCCTCCTGACTTTAGGGCTTGTGTTCTATCCACTGCACCACCTAGGTACCCCTTGATTTAAGAGATCTTATCATAAAGATGCTCTTTCTGATGTGGGAGTTGTTAAGCAGAAGCAAGCAAAAAGATAATCGATCCAGGTTCATGGATCCAGGAGGGGACCTGATACTTTTCTGCTTAAAGAATGTGGAAGTCATTGCCTGAATTAGCAGCAGTTGGGCTTAAAGAATACACTCATACATGCATTCATATGTATATGTATATATGAATATATATATATATACATATATATATATATATATATATATATATATATATATATATATATATATATATATATATATGCACATACAGTTAGGTGGAGAGTGGATAGAGTGATAGGTCCAGAGTCAGGATGATTTGAGTTAAAAACCAGTCTCAAACACTTACTAGCTGTGTGTCCTGGGTAAATTTAATCATATTTGCCTCAATTTTCTCAACTGTAAAATGAACTGGAGAAGGAAATGCAAACCATTCCATTGTTTTTGCCAACAAAACCCCACGTGTGGTCAGAAAGAGTTGGACATGACAGAGATGGTTGAGCAACAAGAAATTCATATACATGCATATATGTATATCTACTATACATATATGTATATAATATATATCTTTTGTACATATGTCATGCATATTTTACACATGTACACATCCCATGCATCTTTCATATATCTTATATAAATATATGCTTTATATAGATCATATGCATTCATATCTATGTAAATATACATAATATTCATTTGTATATATGTATATCTACATTTCTATGTAGTTTGTTTATCTTCCTTTTTCCATTTTTCCTTCCTTCATGGTCCTTCATGAATTCCCTAAGTGCCTACCTTCAGAATGAAGGAAATAAGCACAATCCACAGTATGGCAGTCCTTTGTTCTCCTTTAGATTTAGTGATGAGCAAAGTAGCTAAGACTGACTTCCCCTGGATTATGAAATCTATGCGCCATGTGCACTAGAGAGCCTTTCCAAGAAGCAGACTCCTGCTTTCCAAGGTACTGCGTGTGTGTGGCAGCTTAAACAGATTTTAGTCTCTCAGTTTGGTCGTTCTTGGCGTGATAGATCAGAAACCTGGCACCAAAATGAAAGGGAATTTCATCTAGATAATTCATTCAGTGCAGATTTCAATAGCAAATGTAATTCCATTGCCTCCTGTTTTTTTCCCTTTTTCCCCCCTTCTATTTTTTGTCTCACAAGTTGCTGATGCATCTTCAGTCAGACTGTCTTGGACATTAATGGGAAATGGTGGGATACAGATGTCTTATTTTGCAAATTTTGCTATTAACTTGCAACACAATACATGCACACAGAGTCACACTAAATACCAGACAGAGAAAACTGATCACTTATGCAGCCTCCAGTGTAGATTTAACAAAAGTATGATGGGCATAATATTTCCTACAGCTCTGTCCTGTAGGCTGGGCTAATTTTTCTTAAAGCTTTAAGAGAAGATTGAATTACATATTTTCCTTAAAATACATCAAAATTGTCATTAATAATTCATTGGATCAGGGAACAAAAACTCCTAGGCTGTTGATGTGACTTCCTGGTCACTTGAGTACAAAATTCCAGGAGGAGCTCCAGTTTTCTTTCTGAAATATCTATAAATTATGACCAATGGTCAGTCAACTAGCATTTATTAAATGGCTACTAGAAAGTTGCAATTCAGTTGAATCAATGGACTATATCTATTGTGTTTCTTTGTTGAATATTTTCCCCCAGTTATGATTAAGTAATCCTTCTCTTTTTTTTCCATTTTGTTTCATTATCAAACATGAGATTCTAGATCAGACTAGTCAGCTCTTGCCTACAACAAAATGTCAACAGATATTTTTGGGATGGGAAAGAGAAAAATAAAAGTTTGAATACTAGATGATAAAGAATATAGTTAGGTGAATTTGGACGTAGCTGATCAGACACTGGAAAAAAGGGACTATAGAATATATAAAAAAAGGAATTCCCTCTCAAAAAAGCCAGGCTGCCAGGCCCTTGATCCAGCCCATATGACTGGGTGCAGAACAGAGAGGGGTAAGTGGTCTAATCCTTGTGGCTCAGCTAAGAAGTTTCCCAATACTAGACACATAAGCCTAAGTAAGACATTAAATACATCTTGATTTACAATGAACACTGTTCATCCACTGAGCTTGTATTCTTGTAGGTGGCTGAAGATATGTGTATAAATATGGACAATACAAGAATGGATGTGATACATGCAGAAAGATATTTGCAGAAAGAGCCATATGGATTCCAATGACAGAGAAATAATTTCCATTGGGGGAATTAGGAAAATCAACAACAGCAACAATTTCAATTCCCATGCTCCTCTAAAATTGAAATCCAGTTGTCAGAACTGATAATACAGAACTCACAGACAACAAGGTATAATAGAAAACAATCTGTTCCAACTTTTGGAAAACTAGGATTTTAATCCCAGTTCAATTATGTTCTTTCTCTGTAGCTTCCATTTCTTCCTCTGTAAAATAAAAGGAATGATCCAGATAATCCCAAAGGTCCCTTTACCTTTCTACTATTCTCTGCTGAGTTCTAAAATTCCCCCAGCCTGACAAAACAGTACAATAGTTAGAAGAAGAACTAGGTGAAAGCTGGCCACAAAGAAACTTGACTAACAGATTGATGTTGATTCGGAGAAATGTATTTCATGGTAGGTTCTTTGGTGGGAAGCCAAAGACAAATTTCCCTTCTTTCTGATCTGACTTTTACACCTTTGTCCTTGACTCAGCAGACTAATTTGTGTGATCATATCACTGTATAACAAATCTAATGTCCTTTACTTCAGACAAAATTTATTCTTAAATCATTCTGACTCATTTCAGTATGGAGAAGTTTCATATGATATTCAACAATGAGTTGACATCTATTCAGTTATTTATTCACTTACTTCACCCAATAAATATTTATTCATTTTTAGTCATGTCAGACTGTGAACAGAGTGGAATTTTCTTGGCAAATTTACTGGGGTGTTTTGCCATTTCCTTCTCCAGGATCCCCATTTTAGAGATGAGGAAATGGAGGCAAAGTTTAAATGATTTGCCCAGGTTCACACAGTTACTAAGTGTTGGATGCTAAATTGGGACTCATGAAGATGAGTCTTCCTGACTCTAGACCCCGCATTTATTAACAGTACCATCTAGCTGCCCTTATATATTTATTATGTAACTATTATATCCATGACACTATACTGGGAGCTGTGGAGAGAAATAAGAATATGTAAAAGACTTGGTCATTGTCCTTGAAGATCTTATTGTCTGGGAGGCAAAGAGGGAAAATAAAGAAATGGGTAAGTATTCATCAAATTCTAACATGAAAAATGCACCAGAGAGACATAAGCAGAATGCTATTAAGTTAGATGCAGAAGATCTTTGGGTGTCTGAGGGAAGGTTTTACAGAGCAGGTGACATTTGAGTTAGCCCCTGACAAATGGGTAGCATCATTAGGCAGAGATAGTGGTGCTTGCTATTCAGGAAGAAGACACAAAAGGGACAAAAGTCTATGGAAGAAAAAATGAAATAAAATAAAACAAAGCAAAAGGAAGGGGCAAATGGATGCACAATAATCCTGGCCCCGAGTCAGGAGGACATGAATTCAAAACCAGCCTCAGACACTATGTGTGACACTGGAAAAGTCATTTTATCCCCATTGCCTCAAAAATGTCTATAAAATAACGTATAGGGTTTGTCCAGAAGAGTTTTAGTGACTGGAAACTTTTGTTGCCCTTAGCTATCACAGATTTCAGCTTTCAAATGTTTTCTGGCTTAAGTGATTTCTGAAACGTTAATTTTTGGCCTCCTCATTGTGGTGACAGCTCACACTGATTATATATTCTCAGTAAATAGCAATGATCAAGAGCAACATTTTTGCCCTTTTATATTTCTCATTTTTCTGCATCAGCATGTCATTTGCAAAAAATCGATTTGAAGCTGTTTGCAATTGTATTCAGGTCTTTGCATCCTTACCATTTTTTTTTTCTAATTTGATGTTTTCTTTTGACTTTGGTCTCTAACTGGTTTTCATTCTGTGAGTACACAAGCAGTTGATTTTAATATGATTCATACGTCCTAGTAACTAATCATATCCTGTCTAAAAGAGAATCAATTTTATTTTGTGCAGTGTTATTTGACACTTGACATGTATGATGTCTCCTACTTCTCTTCAGTTTTCTTTCTTTTTCTTGAATTGCTTTCTTTTGATTCAATGATTTTAAAACACAAATTTCCACCTTACTTTCCTGTGCTAAGCTCTATTCTATTCTACAAACATTTATAACACATCTAATATTTGCAAATCAGTTTGTTAAGTTCTGTGTGTACAAAAACAAAAGGGAAAATCTTTCCAAACTCAAGGAAATTCCATTTAGGGCTGCAATGTTGAGAAAAGTTAAGTCTGTACAAGGACAATAAAGGAGCAGAAGCATCCAAACAGTTTCTCATAGGAGTTAATGCTGAACTTGAGACTTGAAGCACTATAGAGATTTAGAAGATTAAGATTAGAAAGTAGAAAGTATTCCTGGAATAGGGATAACCCATGTAAAGATACAGAGACATAAAAGAAAATATTGAGTTCAAGAAAGAACAAGAAGACCACAAAAAAAAAAAAAATGTAGAGGGGAGTAATGTTCAATAAATCTGAAAAGGTACGCTTGAGTCAGATTATGAAGGGTTTTAAATGCCAGACTGAAGAGTTTATATTTTATCCCACAGGCAATATGAATTCACTGTAGATTTTTGTGAAGTGGACTGACATGTTGAGAACTGTACTTTAGGAAGATTGATTTTGCGGCTTTGTGGAGGATGGAGAAGAGAGAGGTTAGAAGCAAGGAGACCAATTAAGATACCAAAGGGAAAATCTAAGTGAGAAGGGTTGAGGGCTTGAACTATAGGGTTGTGACCATATGAGCAAAGAAAAGAGGGCAGATTCATTGTAGGGGTATAGTTAGGCAGTGTTTGGGGGCAGGGTTACAGGGTAATTGCTTGAGGGAATGGAATAATCAAATGAGAGGTTTTTAGTTTGTTTTTGTAAATGGTTAGTACAGTGTCCAGTGCATAATAGGTACTTGATACATATTTTTGATTGATTGATTGGTACTGGGAAGGAGAGAAGATAAGAGAACAGTAATTATTAAAAGGATGGGGTGCTGCAGGATGTGGGATCAAGCACACAGGGGAGAGGGTTTGCTTCTTTGTTTTGGGATGTATTTTATTTTTGCATTTCTTTGTATCCTCAGTGCTTGGCTCAGTATCTGGCAATTAATAATTGCTTAAATATGTATTTACTGTCAGAATGACTTGGGTGTTTAACATTGACAAAGAGAAGGGATTCCTCTTTTTTGCTTTTTTTTTTTTTTTTTTAACAGAGATTGGAAGAGAGAAAGGAGTGGAAGGGGATAAGCACCTATATAGCATTTACCAGGTACTATGTCAAGGTAAGTGATGATGTTAAACCCATTTTATAATTGAAGAAACTGAAGAAAACATAAGTTAAATGGTTTGCCCAGAGTCATAAAGTGGAAGTATCTGAGACTGGATTTGCACTCAGATCTTCCTACCTCAGGTCCTACCATTCTTATCTACTGCATCCATCACTGCCTGAAGAGGTAATGAAATAGAGATGCTTTGAGGTGTGGAAAGTGGGAAAACAGGAAGTTCATGATTTATGGCCTCTATTTTTCCTCAGCAAAAAATAAATCAAGGAAGGGGAAAGTGTGGAAGGAGAAAGTATGGTAGGGAAATGAAAGGAGGTTTGGGATAGCTACCTTGCAGGAATGAAGGAGTGGATGAGATGAGATAAGTATTTTTGTAATGACAAAAATCAGAAAAGTTGGGTGACTCTCTCCTAAGGAGTTTATTAGCACATGAGTCCAAACAGGAAAATATGTGGAGAGGATAAATTAGGATTTATGTTTAGTAAGGTATATTAGTAAGGTAAGAGGACAAAGGTATCAGGGATTCAAAAGATCTTAGTTGAATTAGTTAGCTTTAACCTCTATACTGAAAAAAAGAAAGAAACTTAGGCCATAATTGAGATAATGAATTAATAGAGTAGGAAGGGGTAAAATGACTGGAGGATGATGAGTACCAAAGTAGAAGGAAAGTTGAAAAAATAATAGGAGGATCAGAGAGAATTTCAGAATTTTGAATTATAGAGTTACAATACTTGTGGGTATAAATAATGATGAGCTGTGATACACACAAGAATATAACCATTTAGACCCATCTGATACAGTGATTTGGCAACTTATCATAGGCTTTGCAGAACAATTAGGTTAGCCATTCAATGATGAAATAATTTGCTTTGTTTTTATTAATTAATTCAATGTTGACATAATTAAAAAAAATTAGTTCTAATTTATTTTCTTCCCTTCAACCTCTCCTCCACACAATGAGAAGGCAAGGAATCTATCAGTCAACCATGTGAAGTCAAGCAAAACATGTTTCCATATTAGCCATGTGGCAAAAAAGATCAAGAAAAATAAAATGAAATAAATATGATTTAATCTGCACGGAGACTTCATTGGTTCTCTCTCTTGAGATGGATAATATTTTTCAACATGAGCCCTTTCAAAGTGTCTTGGATTCTTGTACTGGTTAGAGTAGCTAAGTTTTTCACAATTGATCATCATTTCAGTATTGCTACTACTGTGTACAGTATTCTCCTAGTTCTATTCACTTCACTTTGCATCACTTGTCATATCATTTCTTATAGCACAATATCCATTACAAACATATGCTGCAACTTGTTCAGCCATTCTCCAATTGGAGGGCAACCCCTTAATTTCTAAAATTTTTGTCCCCATAGATTGAGCTGTCATAAATATTTTCTACATAAAGATCCTTTTTCTTTTTCTTTGATCTCTTTGGGATACAGACTTAGCACTGGTATAGCTGGCTTAAAGAGTATACAGAAGTTTTATACTGCTTTGGATAGAGTTCTAAATTGTTCTTCAAAACGGTTAGATCAGTGCATCTCCCCATCAACAGTGTCTTAATGTAATCTTTTTTCCATATACTTTCCAGTATTTATCATTTTTCTTTTCTGTGATGTTTACCAAATAATTGACCTTTGAGCACAAATTCACTTCTCAGAAGAAAAGATTTTTAATTTAAGAGATTTCCTGGATAGGGACATAACAAAATAAATTGATAACAGGATCAAAGACTCATAACTACAGCTAGAGTGAACCTTAGTGGCCTTCCAATGTAGCCCCTTGAGGCCCAAAGAAGCAAAGTGATTTCTTGATGGCCAGTTATATTTAGATCTTCCTCTCCCTCTCCCTTTTCCTCTCCCCTTTCCTCTCTCTCTCTCTCTCTCTCTCTCTCTCTCTCTCTCTCTCTCTCTCTCTCTCTCTCTGTCTCTCTCTTTTTTCTTTCTCTGTCTCTCTAATAAATGTCAGAGATGAGATTTGAATCAAGACTCCTGGATTTTTCATGCAATGCTCTCTCCACCTAGTCATTCATTGGGACCTTAATCATCAAAGATGAAGATTTAACTAGCGTTATCTTTGGAGGGAGAGAATCGATCAATGGCAGAAGAAAGAAAGGGACATGATCATAAGGCTCCCTGTGGTCATATGATAGGCTCAAATCAGCTCAAAACAATTTATTCCAGGCTCTCACCATTCCTCCCGGGTTGGTTCAGATGCACTTGGGTTGTCCTACATAGTAACACTGATACAGAAAAAGGCCACATGTTCGATGGATATCACCAGGATCTGGATAATGAGTTATCGTGGGCAGAACTTAAAATTGGCTTATGAACCATAGATCTTATTTAATTGAAGCATTAAGTGGAAGAATAAAAAAATATAAAATATAATAATCTGTGGTCATAGATTAAGGAAATGAAAGAAGTGATCTGTAGTTGTAGGAGTAGGAAAAGGTTTCTGGCAACCTGCTAGTTCTAACCACTAATAGAATTAAGAGAGACTGGGATGACCAACGGGTATGGCCAGGTATGGCCAAAATATTTTCCATACCCTATAAGAGATAAACTCACTCATGGCTAAACCTCAACAGAATAGAGGCAAGGTTAGTCTGGTGTTATCTGGAAGCTTAAGAGTTAATTGTTAAATTTTCAGTATAAGCATTTATACCTTGGAAATTGGCAAATGCTACAAATGAGTGTTTGATTTATTGTTTTGTTGATTGTCTAGAGTAGACGGAATAAAATGAGGAGAGAATACTAATAATGCAAATTACATTAAAATGTGTCAGGGGTAAATCTCACACAAACACACACACTCACACCCCACTCACTAATTCCCTACAATACATATATCAAGGCTTAGTTGTTGAATATTTACTTGCATGAGTTTTGTTGGAAGAGAGTTTGAAAAAGAAGGTGAAGACCAAGGACTATACTTAATCCTCCCCTTAGCTGGGTGTGTTAAAAAGCATGAAAAAAAAGATATATACATTACTAGAGAGAATGGCTGGGGATTCAGGGATTCAGGTTTCTAAGAGTGCAAGAAGATGGGAGATTTTAAGAGGAAGTAATTTAACATGAAAGGATATGTGTTTATTGTTTTAACAAGAGAATGGGATTCCAGAAGGCAAAATGATGGGGGAGCTCAAAGTCATTGAAAATTGTGAAGGACAGGTTTAAAGGGGAATGGGAAAAAAAAGGAAAAAGTATTACCAAGGGAAGAAAATGTTCACTTCAGTAGCCTACAATACTAATTCCAGGGGGAATGAAGAAAATCAAAATTTACTGAGTATTGGATAGAGATGTGAGAACTGACAGGCATAGGGGCTGCCTCCATTAAGAATTCTGAAATAATGGAAAATGATAGCAGTTTGCTCTTCTTTAAGGGACCATGGCCCAAGGAAAAGTAGATGGGGCAGTAAGACCAGTAAAATACATGGTTAACAGGTACCCAAGAAGACCATATTACAGTTACATTCAGAACTGTTTTTTTGGGGTTTTTTTGGGGGGGGTGTTTTGTTTTGTTTTATTTTCTCATCCCAATATGGCAAAGATAACTTAGAGTTAGAAGAGAATAATATGGAATCTCTACTTGACTTCTTATCAGGTCTCATATGCTTCATTTCCAGACTCTGAAAATAAAGCAGCCTTGTGCTTAAGGCTTTTATTATGGAGGGATTCTTTCTGTTGTCCTAGTGCTCAATGGTTTGAAAGAGATAAGGTATATATATTTTTTTTAATATTAGGGAAGAAAAAGTAGTGTCCTTGTAAATGGCAACTGGTTTAGGAACCAACTCCCTTTCTTTTCTTCTTCTAGGAGAACCAGGAGTCATTCAGCTTAAGTTTTTCATCTTGTAATTTCTTTTATTAAAAAAAAAATTCAGAATTTATGTGGTTCAGGTTTTCAGGTACTATAACAGTTATTGGTCATTGGGCAAAGATTTTATGCTTATGTAATTCATGCTTCCAGAAAATGCTGCAACACGTTTTTTATGAATTGCCCTAATCAATGAAGAGAATGCAGATGCAATCTTGTATGACTATGGGGGAGGCAGATTTAGTGCAAAAATTTTGTTTCATTTTGTTTTACAAGAGAAACTACATCTGGTTCCAAACTCTACTGGGGATTACTTCCATAAAATTTAAAATTCCAAAACATTTAATGTTTTAGTCAGTTTTAAAATAGTGATTTTTTTTAGCCCCATTATCCCTTTACCACCTTTACTTCAGAAGTTGAAAAAGATACATCAGCTGGATGTATCTTTTCCTCTTTGGTTCATGAGTTGCCATGGCCTAAGAACTCATCGTCATTAAAAGACTTATTTCTGATGAGCCTTTTCATACTCAGTTAAGAGTCAGTTTGTTGCTAGAATCATTCTCAAATACTTTCTATTAGGGTGGAATATGCTTAAGTTTGTTTTCTTCAGTCATAGCCTTCAAAGAACTAAAGATCAGTAAAATCATATAATGAGGCATCAGAGTACAACTGGGTAAGTTTGTCAATGAAAAAGCATTATTAAACACTTTTTATATATTAATATAATTCGTGTTTACATGCTTCTTTCAGTTATTTAGTAAGTTTTTATAAAAGACCAAGTTCCCCTATTGCAGCCAAGGCTATCTCCAGTTGTTTTGATCTGTATTTGGCCAATGGACCCAGATGATGCTGGAGGAGAAAGTGATGCTGGTGACTTTGTACACTCCCTCCTCAAATCCAGTTCATTTGCACGTGATGACATCACTTTCCTGATGTAATGATTGTCTTTAAGAACAAAGAACAACATCACTGAGTTTTTATGTGCCAGGTATTGTCATAAATGCTAGAATACAAAGAGAGGTAAATGATGGCCCTTGATTTCAAGAATCTCATAGGATACAATATGAAACAACTATGTACTAACAGGGCAATTATGGCATAAATTAGAGAAAACCAAGAGTGGAAGGGCATTAGCATTAAAGCAAACCAGGACAGGTAATGAAGATGGGATCTTGGTTGATACTTTAAGATTTACAAACTATTTTTCTCATAGCAAACCTGAGAAGTCAGCCTAAATATTTATACTTCCATGTTAGAGAGAGGGAGATCATTCAACTTGTCAAAGTGTGAAGAACTAGCAAATATCAGAACTGATATTTGATCCCAAGTTTCTCTTGATTCCAGGCCAACCACCCTTTCTCCTATATTAATCTCTTTTTTTTTTCAGCTTAACATTAGCCAAAAGAAAGTTAAATATTCTTGGAAAAACAGAATTTACAAAGACACTCGCTTGGGCTGTGAAATGCACCCTCAGTTCTATAACAGTAATTAGTGTTTGTCAACTGACTGCTTTAATGTTTACCAGTTACAACAATCCTGTGGGTTACTTGTTATAAGCAATTAGCCCCATTTTACAGATAAGGAAACTGATGGTCAATACATTAAGTTACTTGTTCATAATCCATGGCAGGGTAGATGGGACACTGAATCCCAAGTCCTCACTCCAGGTCTGCAGTACTGTACGATATTGCATCTTTGGGCTCACTTTGGAGAGTGGTCACATACACATTTGATTTTAGAATTAGTGTTAGGAATCTTCTAGTCCAGCCCCTCGTATTATGGGTGAAGCACCAAATGTCCAGAAAGATGAAAAAATTATCTTATGGACACTCAACTAGCACTGGCAAGGCTAAAATTAGAATCTTGCTAGTCTCCTGGCTCTTAGTCCAGGACCCTTTTCACTCCACCCAGGCTTCCTTCTTCAATCATGGCGGCCTGTTGGATTTCTGGTCTGGAGTCTGTGAAGGGCAGTTGACTAATCATTGGTGCTAGCCAATTTCCTCTGTCTCCTGCTCGGCCACTTGCAAGTACTCCTATCGGCAGCCTTCTGTCAGAGAGGATTTTATTTCAGTTGTTTGCCATTTAAAATGTTTTTGTCTTGCATTCATCATATAAAGGCAGTGGAAACCTGTTCTTCATTCCTCATGCTTCATTAATTCTGTTTCTATTTTTGCATCTTGAGTCATTTCAGCTTGGTGAGGATCACTAACCCACCTCAGGGTCAGATAGGCTTGTCTCAGCAGAACTCATACATCTTGAAATGACAGGAAGATTTCCTCCCATCACCTCCAGCCCCACTGGCACTCTCATTTCTCCCTATTTCTTTTTCTAACAGGAATGAGAATAATGATTGAATGGTTTCCAAAATTGCATTTAGTGTTTGGCACTGTATGAATGAGTATGTACAATATGGTTTGCATATATTTCAATAAGAGCTTTACTTAGATAAGTTTGAAGCAACTCTCTCTCTCTCTCTCTCTCTCTCTCTCTCTCTCTCTCTTCTCTTTTTCTCTCTGTATCTTTCTCCTTTCCCCCCCTCTTTCTCTCTCTCTCTCTCTCTCTCTCTCTCTCTCTCTCTCTCTCTCTCTCTCTCTCTCTCTTTCTCTCTCTCTCTGTGTCTCTTTCTCTCTCTCTCTTTTTCTCTCTGTATCTTTCTCCTTTCTCTCTCTCTCTCTCTCTCTCTTCTCTCTCTCTCTGTCTCTCTCTCTCTCACTTTCTCTCTCTCTTCTCTTTTTCTCTCTGTCTCTTTCTCCTTTCCTCTCTCTCTCTCTCTCTCTCTCTCTCTCTCTCTCTTCTCTCTCTCTCTCTTTTCTCTTTTTCTCTCTGTCTCTTTCTCCTTTCCTTTCTCTCTCTCTCTCTCTCTCTCTCTCTCTCTCTCTCTCTCTTCTCTTTTTCTTTCTGTCTCTTTTTCCTTTCCTCTCTCTCTCTCTCTCTCTCTTTCTCTTTCTCTCTCTCTCTCTCTCTCTCTCTCTCTCTCTCTCTCTCTCGCTCTCTTTATCTCTCTCTCTCTCTATGTCTCTCTTTGTCTCTCTATCTCTATTTCTGTTTCTCTCTCTGTCTCTGTCTCTCTCTGTGTCTCTCCCATCTTTTTATATCCTGAACCTAACTCAAGACTCATATGTGGAATATGTGTTCCTGAAGCTTCATCAGTCTTTATTTCTAGAAAATATATTTAGAATCTCTTCTACAACACACACTAGCTCCTAGTAATCCTCAAAGACCAAAAAGATAGCATAAAAATATAGCATCTTCCCCAAAAGATCTGAACTACTTAGCCTGGACAACTGTTGGCCCTCAAAGTCCAAGCCTGGGGCTCATGAAGCATACAACTTTGGGAAACAAAGACTAAATCATTGAACATAAAAGTGAAGCTCAGAGGTTTTGCAGGATTATGGAACAAAGAAGGTCCTTATATGATAACCTTTTCATCTTCTAATTTTTACACAGAAGGAAACTAAAACACAAGGAAATTATAGAATTATAGGCTACAACTGGAAAGGAGCTCCCTTGACATCTAATCTAATCCTTCTCATTTATAGTTCAGGAAAATGAGGTTCAAAGAAGTGATTGACAAAAATTATGTCAGTAGCAATTATGAGAAACAGCATTGAAACACAGATTCAGCATCAGTGCTATTTCTTTTGTGCTACATTGAATCTTAAAGTCCCCATAATTTCAAGCCTCTCCAGTTACCCTTGCCTTGGGTGAAGCACCCAAGCTGATGGGAATTGAGATGATAGATATCCAGAATGGAATAACTAGTGATGAGTTAGGTCACATAATTTTTCATCTAACTCCTTGTATTCGGTGTAGGATAGAACTCCTTTTTCTGCCTAAAAGCTTTCTCTAGATTAGTCTAGGCACTCCAGAGAGTAATTTGAAACTATGCCCCAAAAGTCATTAAACTATTATAATTTAGTAATAACACCACCACCACCACCACCACTACTACTACACCTAAAGCCCAGAGAAATCAAAGAAAGAGGAAAGAAGCCCATTTGTACAAGAATGCTTAAAAAATATGGACAGCTAAGTTGTGCAATGTATAGAGCACAGGAAGACTCATTCTCATGAGTTCAAATCCAATCTCAAACATTTATTAGCTGCAGAAGTCACTTTTGCCTCAATTCCTCATCTTAAAAAAATTGAGCCAGAGAAGGAAATGGCAAACCCCTCCAGTATTCCCAAGAAAACCCCAAATAGGCTCATGAAGACACAATTGAAATGACTAAACAACAATAAAAACAAGCATAAGATGTTGGAGAGAATGAAACTACACACTGTTGGGGACATCGTTTTTTGTTTATTTTATTTTTGTTTTGCTGGGCTTGATCATTATTCTCATAATTAGGATACTAGCTTTGTAAATGAAGTAGGAGTAGTTAGATGGTTTATAGGGGTTAATGAGGATGTGATCCTTTTCCTTAACTTTTTTGGTATGGAAATAGCTTTGCAGTGAGAAATCTGTGTTAGACTTTGCTGATAGAAGCTTGCGTAAGGTTAATGTGTCTAGAGAACTATGTGGCTGAAAGAACATAAACTCCTTTCTGAGGGATATACATTGATGGGTTTGGCTCTGGAAAGGAAGGTTTGTATTTGGTTTTGGAAAATGGAAAGAAAAGGAATGTCTAGATTGATTTGGCCGTATTGCTTGAGAGGAAAGCAAATGATGAATAGTGACCCTAGACTAAATTAAATTTGTTTCTATAAGAGTAAGCTTTCCTCTTTTTCCACTTTAAAAGAACTACTATCAGTAATGAAGAGGTACTTTTAGAAAAGGGGATCCAAATGCATAAAACAAGACAGCATAGAGTCCAACGTTCTGATTTTGCAAATGATGAAATTGAAGAGAGGAGAGAATAAGTGGCTTGTCCCAAAATAACACAGGTAATTATATAACAGAGCTGGATCCATATCCAGTTTCTCTGACACATCCATTTCCAGGTGTTTGAGCTGCCTAATCTGCTACCAAATATATCCCTGACGAGCCTGCCTAGGTACCCAGAAAGAGACATTTAGGTTGTATAGTGGACAGAGTGGACATGGAGATAGGAAGACCTGAGTTCAAATCAAGTTTGAGACTTGTTCTGTGGCCCTGAAAACATCATTGACCTTTTGTCTACTTCAGTTATCTTAAGAGAAAAGTAGAAATAGTAATAACGCTCACCTCTTAGTGTTATTGTGGAGATCAAATGAACTAATATTTGTTAAGTGCTTTGTAAAATTCAAAAGTTCTACATAAATTTTAGGGATTATTATTATTTGAATATTATTATTGCTATTATTATCGAGTACTATTTGAAACAAACCTCGAATGAAATAACAAATATATCACCAGAGTAATAATTTTATCAGGACCCAGCCAGCCAAATGAGGGTGATAGCAATGGTTATAGACCATCCAACCATAGATTCCTTTATAAGTATGAAAACAAAAAGACTCAAGACTTGGAATCTGGATTGGAGAGCTGTTTCTGAGGCTTATTACTATTATTTCCTTAAGCGTGTTACTTAACTGCTCTCTGTTTTATTTCTTCAACTGTTAAATGATCGATATTTATTGATGCACTCCCCCAACTCCCCCCTCCCCCCGTCTCCCAGGTTCTTTATGATCATAAAATCATACAAAGTGTTTGGTAACCTCTAAAAACTGCATGGGGACTTTAATATCATTCCCTAACCCAGATGAATATACACAGAAGCAATGTTTTATTGGAATAGATTAAGATGGGGGAAATAATAGACATGGGCATTATACAAAGAGTTCATATCTAGATGAGCCATTGTAGGAGGTATTATGATGGCAAGGATAATGACAGAGGGGCATTATATAGACGAATTGATCGTATCTAACATGAAATAGAAAGGAATTGGATATGAACATTTCATACCCATTTGGCTAAAGATTAGCCCTTTTCACAAATGAACAGAAATGCTGCTTTCCACCAAAAAGACTTGGATCCAGCTCGTCAGCTCTCTCCTTTCATGGAAATTGAATTCTCACAAATGTATGATAAAGCTGGGAAGGGCGAAGGGCCAGATGCGGAACCTTTTGCTCTTGACTATAGCTTCAGTTCATGGGGCCTCCTTATCTCATCACACCCCGAGGCCTGAGATAATAGAGCACTCAGAGACAATAATTACTGGGTCAGTGCCTACTACTATCTCTGCCAGGGCAAAGTCCCAGAGAGTTGCGGAGAATGAGACTCTATTCCATTAGAAGATTGCTCAGGATGACCTCTGAGGTGGCTGTCACCTCTGGAATTCTGCAATTCTATGATTTCTAGTGATGAGGATGATCACATTGCATAATGCAAGACCATTTTACTGTGATGAAAGTCACTCTAATGCGACCAGAGAGCAACACACTGACTGCAATCATCTCCATTTCTTTCTTAATATTGCCAGGATAAGAGCAACATCCAAGAGGCAAGAGGGATGGGTCAGGTGGCACAGGAAAGCACCCTGGACAGGAGGCAAAAGACAAGACTTCAAAGCTGATGAATCCGAGTTCAAGTGTTGGCTGTGTCACTTAACGGATTACCAGCTGTCACATCACATCTGGTGTTTTATTCTGAATGACACAGTTGGGAATTTGTTTTTACTTACAATGCAGCATTATCTTTCACTCTGAGGAATACAGCCCACTACGGGAGAGGCCAAAATACTCTCATAGGTATATGCAATTATTTAGTATAAGAATTAGCCCACATTTTGAGACCCACTGGTCAAGAGGATAACATCCTAGGATGGTGAAGGGATTAAAAACTCTATGACATAAAATCTGGTTGTGTGTGTATGTGCATTTCCACATATTCATATATATGCATATACACATACATTCACACACACATATATGTGTGTACATTATATATATATATTTAGAGAGAGAGAGAGAGAGAATTAGTCTGACTGTAATATAAAGTCTGGATGCCTTTTCTGAAAGTGTCCTAGGGCATAATTGTTTTAATATATGTGAAGTGCTACTGGATGAAAGAGAAATTAAAATTTTTTCTACTTGAAACCTGGAAAGCAGAATTAGAATCAATGAGACTCCTTTTTTTTTTTTTTCTCTCGAATTTTATTTTCAGGGTTAAACACACTGACTGTGACATAGTAGTAAGTGATCAACAAAAGTTTTATCTGTCTACCTACATATCTATCTATTTATTTATCTAGGATGTTCAATCGTGTAGTGCTTTGCAGAAGGAATTCATGTTTCAAGTAGACTGCAGGACTTGGGAGACAACGGCACAAGACAACTCAGGATGACTTGCCCACATCAAAGAAGGAGCTGTGCTCTATGAATAAAGAAGAATTTCACTGCCTCAGATGGGAGATATGCATATTTAGAAACATCTCCACTCCAAATATTCCTGCGGACTATTCATGCCTGACTTGTGATAGAGTCTTTTGAACTCATGTTGGTCTGATCAGACACAGTATAGGACACATTATACCTTAACTCCAATGTAGTGATGTCATTTTGGTCCGCTTCAGGAATGAGGGACAACAACCAACATTTATTTATCTGTTTATATGTCTTGTTTGTGTATCTATCCATCTATCTATCATCAGTGATATAATAGGATCAAATCCAAAATAATAATAATAATAATAATAATAATAATAATAATATTTGTGCTACTTACTTTATGAGGAAAAAAGCACTTTAAGAGTTTTAAAGCATTAAAACAAGAGACGGGGAGAGAAACAACGATGAAAGCAGGAGCAGAAGTGCTGAGGGTACCATGGTCAGTCTTGAGGGTCATGAAGAATATCTGAGATAAATCTGTTTTTACTAAACTCACTCAGAGAAGCAGAGTAAAGGACAGTAATAGACCACTTCTCTCCTCCCTTTGATTCCTTTTAGAATTATGTCATGTCTCCAAATCTCCATTTCTTGAGTTGTTTGTCTGTTTATTCTGGTTGTAAGCATGATAAATGTAATTGCAGTTATAGTCTATGTATATAATCGCATAAATGTGACACACAGAAAGAGACAAGGTGTAGGGGGCTGCCTAGGAGGGGGAAATGACAGATTTAAAACTTCAATGTTTTTCTAAAGTGCTAATATTATTCTTAGCTGGAAATCTGAGTGAATTAATAAGAATTATTTTGAGGTGAGGAGGAAAACGACAGAGATAGAGACAGGGAGAGAAGGGAGACATGAAGGGAGGGAGCAGGGAGATAGAGAAAGAGAAAAACACAGAGAGACAGAGAAATAGAAAGAGACAGAGAGACAGACAGACAGACA
Source organism: Antechinus flavipes (assembly GCF_016432865.1). Lineage (NCBI taxonomy): Eukaryota > Metazoa > Chordata > Mammalia > Dasyuromorphia > Dasyuridae > Antechinus > Antechinus flavipes. The sequence goes on from NC_067398.1 coordinate 633,349,891, forward strand.
CAGAGAAATAGAAACATAGAAACTTAGATCTGGATCTTTCTAGGGAAATGAGCCAGCTAATTTTGACTAGCAAATGTACCAAGCTTACTTTGGTTGGAAGGTAGAGTTTTGTGCTCTTCCCTTTCCATGTTTTTCCCAAAATTGGGTCGAAAAGCAGAGGAAGTAAATAAAAAGAAAAGTATGCCCCTGGAGAGGGGCCTTAGAGTGCCTTAGAATCAAAAGTCTGATCCACAGGAATAAAAAGGATTTACCATTCCTTTGGCAATACTGCCTATCAGCCTGCCATAGCACCTCATTGTTAGATAAGCATAAGATAGATTTTCCAGTCATAAATGGACAGCTTGGGAGAGGAGACAGTAGAGGAAGGAGGGAGGGATGTTTTGGGGAGAAGTGCCAACAGATCTTAGTGATTGAATATAAGAGTAGGAGAGAGCAGAGTCAAAGATATTGTGGTCTTTAAAAACCCTGAATTTAATGATCCTCGCTTCCAATCTCACACTTCCCCCTGGGTTTCCCAATGTGGCCACATTTCCTACTCAGGCAGCCAAGGCTACTTGCTGAGGAGTCAAGCCAAAACTTCAAACCCACATTCTGGTTATGGATTATCATTTAGCCAAACAAATTCAAATAATTTTTTGAGAGGAGTATTTCCTAAAGTGGTAGAGTAAGAATAAAGATTACAAAACATATTTATACTGCCAAGTCTGGGACACACTCTCCCACAAGTACATATTGAGTCCAGTCAAATGTGGACTTGAACTTAGAGAGTACATGTAGCAAAGAAATAACTCATAACTCTTGGTTGTAGGAAGTTACTTTTTGCTTTTGTTATTTGGTGGCTCAAGTACTTTCCCTTTAGGTATGCTAAAGTTCCTTTGCTGGGCTCTTTGTGAATTTATGAACATAAGTCTGGGCTGTCTTTTTGATCTCAGAACAGACATTGCTGGTCTAGCAATGCCATTTGGGCACCATTGGGAAGACAGCAAATAAAACATCCTCTGAACCTATCTGATCTTTCAAGGTCCTACTCAGGTTAAAAAAAAGGGAAAGGGATAAAAGTTAGAAGAAGACATAGACCACGGCCAAGATATACACATATCCCCTTGTTTCTCCCTTCCCCAAAGGAATTTTACTGGAATATGGAATTTTTTCCTCATTCTGAAATAATATTCTCTAATTTAGAGATTTTTTGAAAGCTACTGTTTTTGTATTCTATCTGAATACTCATCCTATACAAAATCACTACAGTTCTGATTACTTTTTGCACTTAAAATCCATGATTGATTATGATTGATTGATTGAGATGTATTATTCCACCATTAAGTTATAAGGACATTTTATTAGTTTAAATGGGGAGGGATGGTTTGATTGAGTAAATCAATCAACATTCCACCTTATGATAATATAAGAGACAAGAAAGCATTGTGGCAGAATCGGCAGATCTGGTTTAAATCTTTTTCTGACAGTAACTGGATGACTGTGGGAAAGTCATAACATTTCAGGGCCTCAATTTATATAACATGAGAGATTGCACTAGATGGGCTTTGAATTTTCTTCTAGTTCCAAATCTACTATCCTATTTGAATGGGCGTATCACTAAAAGAAAGCAAGAAATCAGAAGACAAACATAATTAGAAGAAAGATACCAAATGATGCTAGTGTAACTTCTCCAAGAGAGAAGAGGTTTATAAAACTAGGGTTCATAAACCCCTTGGAAATAAGGAAACTTGGGGGAAAACCCCCACTTTTTTTCTACTAAGCTCTATTTTTATTTCATTAACCTCTAATTTAAATTTATTATGTCTTTAAGTTATTTTTAAAAATTCTAAAAAAGTATCTATATGTTTTGCCAGGTTGTCAAAGGGGTTTATGACACAAAGGTAAAGAGCTCTTGCCATAGAAATGTCCTCTAGGCAATTGAAGATTTGGGTCCAGAGCTCAGAAGAAAAGTCAGGACTGAAGAAGTAGATCCAAACGGGAAAGGAATCAGAGAGAAGATAGCTTAATACTCATTTGGAGTTATTTGTCATCTATTAATTAATTAATTCATTCATTCTTTCTTTCTTTCTTTCTTTTTTTTTTTTTTTTTGTTTTTTACTAAGGATTCAAACAAGGGTAACATTTTATATCTAGAAGAGATTTCTGAGACCATATAGTTAGTTCTGGTTTTGTTTTGTAGATTTGGAAATTGAATCTCAAGCAAGGACTTGGAATCATCTAATATCATATGAGAGGCAGCTAGGTGCTCAGTGGATAGAATTCTGAGCCTGGAATCAGGAAGACCAGAGTTCACATGTGATCTCATACACTAACTATATGACCCTAAGCTAGTATTTAACCTCTGTTTAGGGAAATAGCAAGCTATTCCATTACCTTTGCCAAGAAAGCCCCATGATCTGTACTGGCATGCTATAGTCCACAGGGTCATGAAGAGTTAGACATGACTGATTAACAGTAAGATCACACAATCTCTTGAAATCACAAGAAGACTAGAAGCCAGTCCTGCCTTCCAGCTCCAAGCTTTTCCCAAAGTACTATACTGATTAGAGCATATTTTATTTTTTGCATCTCTGTAGAGGTTTTTGATGCTCTAAGCAATTCATTGGCTTTATTTGTCTCTTTTGGAGTTAGCTGTGGCCAGGATTCTGGCTTAGACCCCCCCAAGCAAGTGAGCTTTCAGAGAAATTAAGAGATCTCTCTGAAGGAAGTCAGGCAAGACAACTCATTCTGCAATCAACATGTTAACCAAATTAAAGCTCAGTGCATTAAAATGCCTTTCTTGAGTTACATTAATAAGCTGAATGATTTGTGGATTTCAGTTAAATCTTTAATGTCTCAAGAAGAGACAATACCAAGAAATGTGTTTGTGCATTCTTTCCTTTGTCAGATAAATTGGCTTTCTGTTGATAGTGTGTTTGAAATATCTAGCAATTCGGCCATTAACGTGAGAAAACACTTATTTGTTTCCACTTTCCCTGATGCTAAGCTTTCTGCTGTCAAAGATGGTTTTTCAGACACAATGTTGGCCATGTAAGAATTGCTGTTTGTATTAATTAGCATGTGACAACTCAGAGTCCTCTTAAGAACTAATCATTCCCATTGCTTATTTAAAAGAAGTAGAAACAATCCTGTCCAATGGCTACAACCATATTTTTATCCTTTCTTTTTATCCTTAGCACTTAGCACTTAGCACCTGGCACATAGTTAAGTGCTTAACAAATATTGGTTGACTGACTAATTGATAAACTAAAACTCCTTCCGGGGATAATAGGACATAGTGGTGCATTATAGTGGAAACCAAAACTGCATCAGAAAATACAGATTCAAGAACAGTCATGTGCTTCATGAGATGACCTCATTTCTCAGAAGAAATGACTTTTCTTTGTTAGGTTTCTCAGTTTTCTTAGCTATAAAAAAGTATGATTAAATGGATAATCTTTAACCTCCCTTCTTATGTATTTAGACCTACTGTTTTTAAAGCTTCAAATACTTTACCTATGATGAAATTGATATCTGGATTCTTTTTTCTGTAGGGTTGCCTTAAAGATGACATTTTGTAAACTTCAATGGTTATAGAAACAGGAATTGTCACTAATGCTGTAACTGCTCCTGCTTCTAGGGACTCATGCTAGTACTGTCCAGGTGCTATTTTGGGAAAGATACTGAGGTGGTTTGCCATTTCCTTCTCCAGTTGATAAACCAGGAATTAAATCACTTGCTCAGGATAACAAAGCTAGAGGTTATATTTGAACTCATATATTCATGATTCCAAGCCCAAAATTTGTTGTAAAGTGTATAGAGTGCTGGAGCTAAAATCAGGAAAGCATGAGTTCAATTCCAGGCTGAAACATATATTAGTTATGTAATCCTCAGTACTTCCTCTGTCTACCTCAATTTCCTCAAATGAAAAACAGTTGCTGTGAGGATCAAAGTATAATATTTATAAAGCACTTAACATAGTTGTAGAGAAAAGAACATGTGACTCAATGTCATGAGATGAGTTCAAGATCTGGTTCTAATGTTAAACACATATGTGTATGATGGTATACCTGGAGAACCCCAGAGATTCTACTAAAAAGCTATTAGAAATAATTCATAATTTTAGCAAAGTAGCAGGATACAAAACAAATCCCCATAAATCCTCAGCATTTTTATACATCACCAACAAAATCCAACAACAAAGAGAAATCCCATTCAAAATAACTGTTGATAGCATAAAATATTTGGGAATCTATCTACCAAAGGAAAGTCAGGAATTATATGAGCAAAATTACAAAAAAGTTTCCACACAAATAAAGTCAGACTTAAATAATTGGAAAAATATTAAGTGCTCTTGGATAGGTCGAGTGAATATAATAAAGATGACAATATTCCCTAAACTAATCTATTTATTTAGTGCTATACCAATCAGACTTCCAAGAAAATATTTTAATAATCTAGAAAAAATAACAAAATTCATATGGAACAATAAAAAGTTGAGAATCTCAAGGGAATTAATGAAAAGAAAAATCAAATGAAGGTGGTCTAGTTGTACCTGATCTAAAATTATATTATAAAGCAGCAGTCACCAAAACCATTTGGTATTGGCTAAGAAATAGATTAGTTGATCAGTGGAAAAGATTTAGGTTCACAAGACAGAATAGTCAACTATAGCAATCTAGTGTTTGACAAACCCAAAGATCCTAACTTTTGGGATAAGAATTCATTATTTGATAAAAACTGCTGGGATAACTGGAAATTAGTATGGCAGAAATTAGGCATGGACCCACACTTAACACTATATACCAAGATAAGATCGGAATGGGTCCATGACCTAGGCATAAAGAACAAGATTTTAAATAAATTAGAGGAACATAAGATAGTTTATCTCACAGACTTGTGGAGGAGAAAGAAATTTGTGACCAAAGATGAACTAGAGACCATTACTGATCACAGAATAGAAAATTTTGATTATATCAAATTAAAAAGCCTTTGTCCAAACAAAACTAATGCAAACAACATTAGAAGGGAAGCAACAAACTGGGAAAACATCTTCACAGTTAAAGGTTCTGATAAAGGCCTCATTTCCAAAATATATAGAGAACTGACTCAAATTTAGAAGAAATCAAGCCATTCTCCAATTGATAAATGGTCAAAGGATATGAACAGACAATTTTCAGATGAAGAAATTGAAACTATTACCACTCATATGAAAGAGTGTTCCAAATCACTATTGATCAGAGAAATGCAAATTAAGACCACTAGGAGATACCACTACACACCTGTCAGATTAGCTAAGATGACAGGAAAAAATAATGATGAATGTTGGAGGGGATGCGGGAAAACTGGGACACTGACGCATTGTTGGTGGAGTTGTGAATGAATCCAACCATTCTGGAGAGCAATCTGGAATTATGCCCCCAAAGTTATCAAACTGTGCATACCCTTTGATCCAGCAGTGTTTCTATTGGGCTTATATCCCAAAGAAATACTAAAGAAGGGAAAGGGACCTGTATGTGCCAAAATATTTTTGGCAGCCCTGTTTGTAGTGGCTAGAAACTGGAAAATGAATGGATGCCCATCAATTGGAGAATGGCTGGGTAAATTGTGGTATATGAATGTTATGGAATATTATCGTTCTGTAAGAAATGACCAGCAGGATGAATACAGAGAGGACTGGTGAGACTTACATGAACTGATGCTGAGTGAAATGAGCACAACCAGGAGATCATTATACACTTTGACAACGATATTGTATGAGGATGTATTCTGATGGAAGTGGATTTCTTTGACAAAGAGATCTAACTCAGTTTCAATTGATCAATGATGGACAGAAGTAGCTACACCCAAAGAAAAAATACTGGGAAATGAATGTGAACTATTTCCATTTTTGTTTTTCTTCCCGGACTATTTTTACCTTCTGAGTCCAATTCTCCCTGTGAAACAAGAGAACTGTTCGGTTTTGCAAACATATATTGTATCTAGGATATACTGCAACATATCTAATATGGACTGCTTGCCATCTAGGGGAGGGGGTGGAGGGAGGGAGGGGAAAAATCGGAACAGAAGCGAGTGCAAGGGATAATGTTGTAAAAAAAATCACCCTGGCATGGATTCTGTCAATATAAAGGTATTATAAAATAAAATAAAATATATTAAAAAAAAACATATATGTGACCTTGTACAAAGTGGCTTTTCCTTTCTTAGGTTTCTCAGTTCTCTTATCTATTAAAAAATGTGGTTAAACAGATAATTTCTAGTATGCCTTCTTCCATATTTAGACCTATTGTTTTAATACCTCACAGAAGTGCATGCTGTCTAATTCCAGCTGAGTGGCAGACTCTTACTGAGCTATCAAATAGCAGTCTGCTATTATAAGAAGAAGAAAACAGTTGAAAGAAGAGGAAAATGAAAAAGTAGGATGGAAGAGGAAAAAGCTCAAAGAAGGAAAGAAGAGGGAAGAGGGGAAGAGGGGAAAGAAGAAAAGAAGAATAGAGGGAAGGGGAGGGGAAGAGACATAAGGAGAATTTTTTAAAAAAAGAATCAACTATCTGCCAGTCAGGAATGAATATATTCTAGATGCTGTGAAGACACCCTAAGGACATGAATGGATGACAAAGAATTGAGTGTGTTTAGCTCTTTATCCCGGAAGAATAGCTAGCTTTAAGAAATTGCAGGTGTAATTCCATTCTCCAATAATCAGGAAAGAGATTGCTCTTGAAGCAGAGGGTGGCAGCCGTGACGATGGGGATAATTGGAGGAAATCAGTTTGAATGAGGAGAACATGACTTTAAATAAACTGTAAGCTTTTGAGGGGTATACAAGAAAGTAGATTAAAAAATTTGCATTCCTCTCTTTACTAGTCCGTGAAGTGACCAACACTGAAATATAACTTTGAGTATTTGGTTTGTGTTCTGCCTGAGGGGACAGAATATCAGAGAAATGAATGGAAAAATTGACCATTGAGATAATGTAGATGCATCTCATTCACTTCTGAAACTCCTTCTTTTCTGCTAGAACACTTTGAGTGATGGGGTGCTTACTACTTATTGAAGCAGCCGGTTCTATTTGTAGACAACATGTATTATTAAGAAAAAAAAATTCTGTATATTACAACTTGATGTCTTTGGCATAAAGTGATTTTAGTATCTTACTGTTAACATTCTAGATTGGTGTAGTAGGAAGAATGTACTATATATGAAGTCAGAAGACATGAAATTATGACATATTTTATTAAGAGTCATAACTATGACTTATTTTTTAGGGAACTCAGCTAACCTTTCTGAATCTGGATTTTTTTTTTCAACTTTAATTTTAATAGTATTTCCTTTTTTTCAAATTTGTAAAGATTATTTTCAATTTTTATTTTTGTTAGATTTTGAGTTCCAGTTTTTTTCCCTCTTTCCTTTACCTCCCTCTCCCTACGAAAGCAAGCAATCTAATTTAGGTTATGCATATAAAATCATTTTAAAGAAATTTCCCTATTAGTCATGTTGGGAAAGAAAAATCAGAACAAGAGGGAAAAACTAGGAAAAAGGGGGGAGGTGAAAATAGGATGCTTCAATCTTCAGACTTCATAGTTTTCTCTGGATGTAGGTAACATTTTCCATTCTAACTTTATTGGAATTACTTAGGACCACTGTATTGCTGAGAAGAGTTAAATCTATCATAGTTGATCATCAAATGATTTTGCTGTTACTGTATAAATGTTTTCCTAGTTCTCTTCACTTAGCATCAGTTCATACAAGTCTTTTCAAGCTTTTCTGAAATCAGCCTGCTCATCTTTTCTTTTAGAACAATAGTATCCCATTACCACACATCATGTACCATAACTTCATTCATGTACCATAACTTATTCAGCCATTCCTTAATTGATAGGCACCCTCTTAATTTTCAATTCCTTGCCACCACAAAAACAGCTGCTGCAAGAAGTTTTGCACATGTAGGTCCTCTTCCATCTTTTATGACTTCCTTGAGATACAAACCCAACAGTGGCACTGCTGCATCAAAGAGTATGCAGTTTTATAGTTCTTTGGGCATAATTCCAAATTGCTTTCAGGAATATATCAATTCACAACTCCACTAAACAATATATTAGGGTCCCAGTTTTCCCTAATTCCCTCCAACATTTGTCATTTCTTTTCCTGTCATTTTAATCAGTCTGATAGTTCTGAGATAGCACTCAGAGTTTTAAAATTTGTATTTCTTTAATCAATAGTGATTTAGAACTTTTTTTCATATGACTATAAATGGCTATCATTTCTTCATCTTAAAATTATCTGTTGATTTACTTTGAATATTTGTCAATTGGGAAATGACTTGTATTCTTATAATTTTGATTCAGTTCTCTACATATTTTAGAAATGAGGCCTTTATATGCAACATTGACTGAAAAAATTCTTTTCTAGATTTCTGCTTCCCTTCTGATCTTGATTATACTACTTTTGTTTGTGCAGAAACTTTTTTTTAACATAATGTAATTAAAATTATCCATTTTTCATATCATAACATTTTCTTAATTTTTATTTGGTCATAAATTCTTCCCTTCTCCACAGATTTGATAGGTAGATTATCTCTTGCTGCACTAGCTTACCCTTTATGTCTCAGTCATAAACCCATTTTGATCTTATCTTTGTATAAGGGATCAGATGTTGGTCAGTTCCTAATTCTTGCCATACTATTTTTTTCAGTTTTCCCAGGGTTTTTTTTTTTTTTTTTTTGTCAAATCATGAGTTCTTATCCCAGAAGCTGGAGTCTTTGGACTTATCAAACAGTAAATTACTATAGTATTGACTGCTGTGTTTTGTGTCCCAAATCTTTTCAACTGATGTATCACTCTTTTTCTTAGCTAGTAGTAAATGGTTTTGATAACTGCTACTTTTTAATACAGTTTTAGGCCTAGTCTGGGAGGCAATTTTCCTTTTCATTTTTTTACATTAATCCCTTTGATATTCTTGACCTTTTGTTCTTTGGATAATTTTTACTCATTTTTCCTAGTTCTATAAAAATAATTTTTAGTACTTTGGCATGGCACTGAATGAATAGATTAATTTAGGTAGAATTGTCAGTTTCTTTATATTAGCTTGACTTACCCACGAGTAGTTAATATTTTTCCAGTTGTTTAAATCTGATTTTATTTCTGTGAAAAAAGGTTTTGTAATTGTGTTCATATAGTTCTTGTTTGTTTTTTTTCCTTGGCAGGTAGCTGAGTCTTGATTTCCTCATCTGTAGAATAGAAACAATAAAATTCTATCTTCTTCATGTTGTATTACGTGAGGCAAATACTAAACTATTATTGACAATAAATTTTTACACACAAAAGGGAAGGCTGTGATATAGTTTATTTTACTAGAGGAAGGAGAAAGACAGGCAGAGAAAGACAAACAGACAGAGGCAGAGACACAGAGAGACAGAGTTAGAGACAAAGTCAGAAGAGAGACAGAGAGACAAGCGTAGAAAGAAAAGATAGAAAAGGGGAGAAGAAAGACAGAGAGAGAAAGACAGACAGACTGACACTCACAGAGAAAGGCACAAGCAAAGACAGAGATGGGGAGTCATAGAGAAAGACCCAGAGAGACTGAGAGACAGAGATTATTTATACAAGTTTGCAAAAAATGGCTTAACAAGTTAAACTATCCTATTGGCAACTATGCAGACTTGTGTATGTATAAATGAGAAATGATTTAAGCCCAATTAGATGGTGAATAGAAATGAATGTGATATACTAGCATGTATTTCTGAATGAAGCTTCACTATTGGTAATCTGGATGATCTCAAAACATGAATGTTCTTATCATAGTTCTTCTTTCCTGCAGGGAATATGAGTTCAGGAACCTAAACTAATAAAAGGAGGAACAACAAAGAAAGAAAATAGAAAGCAATGGAGATATCAAGATAGTTGTTGGCTAAATGCTAGAAGGAAAAAAATACCAGGATGAAAATCATATTACAAATATATTACAAATAATAGGCCAGTGATTCGACAACAATTCCTGGTAATTCCAGATCTGACTGTTGAATATATTGTTTGTCAATATTTAGAAAAGGAAACAAAGAAAACTTAAAACTCACATGTCCTTATTAATAAAATTTATTAACCTTATGAGTAGGTCAGAGGAATTTTATAGCAGATTATCTTAAGATTTCAGTTAGGAATTTGATAAAATATCTTAAGATATCCTTGTGGACAAGATAGAGAGATGTGGACTAGATGACAGTATTGTTAGATGTTTTAAATCTACCTAATTGATCTTACACAAAGTATTTTGATTCATGATGGATTGAAGATTACACAGTAGCAGTTCTCTAAGACAGGACTTTCAAGTTCTACCTGTGGTTCTGTTATTTTCAACATTTATTAACGTATGAAAGGTTGGATGATGTGTTCATCAAATGTGCAGTTAAAGCATAGCTGTGAGGGACTGATAGTTCATACATTACATGACAGAACTGAGATCCAAGCAATGTCTTGACAGTTTGGAATAGGGTCTTGAAGCTAACCAGATAAAATTCAATTGGAAAGTAAAAATGTAAGTGCCTGGGTTAAAAGAAAAAAAAATCAATTGTACAAGTACAGAATAAATTGCATAGGATAGATAAAACACAGCTACAAAATTATTTAATATAAAAAGACTTCAGATTTTTATTGAGCTACAAACTCAATATGAGTCAATAGTGGATATGGAAGAAAAGAAAGCCAATGTGACCTTAAGCTCTATTAATAAAAATATGCTCTGCTTTGGTCAGACAGCATGTAGAATTTTGTGTACAATTTAACTGCAGCTAATTCCATTTTTTCGGTTCGACAATTTTAAGCACCTACTATTGAAATGCCTTATTGTAGGCACTGAGAGGGAAAATACAGAAAGAATGATTGCTCCCCTCAAAGATATTACAGTCTAACAGAAATCACAGGGTAAAAATCTGAATATTACAAAACATGACTTGATGAGGGCAAATAAAGAAAAATAAACAAATATAGATGATGCAGTTTCTGAAGAACAAAAGAAACAAAAAGCAGATCACTGAGTGTCATTGAAAATTGTGACCTAGATAACAAAGTTGATGGGGTGATGGTGATGAAAGTAATTTGTAAACTAGAAGGCAGCATATAAGATTGATGATCTATTTTCTGAGATCTACTCAAGTTTAGAGGAAGTACCCCAGGTTAGCTTGTTTATTTTGTCATTTTCCACTTCATCACAACTTATTAAAATACTTTCTAAGGCATGGAACATTTATTCTCTATTTTGGTGGGAGAAGGATCATTACCAAAAATCACATTTAAGTCCCAGAAAGGCTCCTTTAGTGTGCATCAGTTCTTCCTAATAATTATAGGCACACAAATGTCTAGACATGAATGAATAGATGAAAAAGCATTTATTAAACTCATAGCAATACAGGACTTAAGATATTCAAATTCCTTTAAGGGAGACAATATATTTAGATACAAGCCAGATAGATATGCCTCAAATTCTTTAGGACATAGCTTCAAAGCATATAGGAATACATCTTCTTTAATATCATTCCCATTTCATCCATTTGGGAAATAAAAATCCAGGAAAAGAATCTCTTTGGGCTTCCACATGGGTATGGTACTTGATATTGATTAGGTTAAAGATTGATATCAGTCAGGTCACTGGTTGGTGGGACAATGGAAATATTAATCATTTATATTTCAATGTGAATATGTTCTCCCAGGACAATGATTTTTTATTTTAATCCTCAGTTCTTTTTGTGAGAGGTAGTTAGTGCAGTAGAAACCCATTTGGAATGGAAGATCTGCATTTCAGTCTTGCATATATATAAATTGTGGACCATATTCTCTTTCCCGTTTAGGTTACAGGTCAGTTGTGATAATCAGTTTAGATAATCTCTTTCAATTGCTCTAATCATGCAATACCATATGAATGTTAATTGTTATTTTTATTATTAAATTACCTCCCTCATGAATTATTATCCTATAATAGACTTAACATACCCCCAAAGTTGGAATCATGTCTTATATGAATATTATATGTTCCTCTGAGGTTTCCTTCTATTTTCTCTGTATGTATCTTACATGTGCCTTATATTTATTATGCTTTAGAATTTACCCCATTTCGATGTGTGTTCCCTGAGGACAAGAACTATTCTTGTATTCCTTTATAAGCCCACATCTTAGCACAGCACTGGGCACTTAGTAAGTGGTTAATAATTGTTCATAGCTGTTATTTCTCTTAGTGCCTAACATAGTCTTCTCGAAATAGTAGGCTCTTAACAAAAATATTGAATGAACCATGAAAATAATTTATACATCAATAAGCAGATGGAAAATAACCTGAGGTTAAGGAGGTGTGCCCTCTTGGGATTATTGGAATCATACATATAAGCAATCACTTATTTCATCTTTCCACACAACTATCCCATATCAGAGCAAAGGGATCTTCAGATTTGTTGCATCTTATGCTTTATTTTAAGATTGAGGAGTGTAAAGTTTAGAATTTCTATGTAATAATAATAGTTATAATAATTAAAATAACAATTATTAACATTTATATAATGCTTTTAAATTTTCAAAGTGCTAATCCACATGCCATCTCATTGAAAGACAAAATTTTCCTTATGTCTATCTTCCATTTCCATATAATTTTTGGCCATCATACTGATAACCCTTTTCTTATTCCTTTCTTTTAGTATAGAGTTTTAATTCCCAAGTGATGACTCCAATATCCATTAGCTAGTTGTATGACCTCAAGTTTGTCAGTCCTTTTTCTGTATTCAGTTCCCTTATTCATAAAGTGAAAGTATAAGACTTGTTAGGCTTGAAGGTCCTGCTCCTAAGAGTCTACTAAATACGAGTAACTGTTAAAATTTTTTTAAAAAGGATAAAGAAGGTCAGGGGGCCCAGATTATCATTCTGCCTCTGTTACTTAGAACTTTGTGAATTGGGACAAGTTATTTCCCTTCTCTGGGTATAGTTTTTCTCATCTTTAAAAATGAAGGGGTAGAATTCAAAGAGCTCTTAGGTGTCTTCTATTCTAAATATTATATAAATTTATGATTGTGATTTTAGGTCTTCCCACTTATTTTGTCTAAACCTGAAACCCAGCTTGACATTCTTATGCTTAACCATTCATAATAGAAACTGTGACCCAGAAAGAGTTTTTTCACAAAGTCCACATGCATGAGTATTGGCCCCAATGTACTCTCCACCGGGCTAGCTGATTGATGTGCTGCATAAATAGGGTGACAGGAAAACATTTCACTGGTGTCACGGGAACAGGAAGTGCAAAATGTCAAATTTTTTAAAAAGTCCTGAAAATAACTATTCAAATGTATGCAAATTGCTTAATTAATTGACCTCATTTAGGTTTGCAGATATCCTCTGCATGTTCCTTTGTGATTTGGTTATTTTTCATTGTGCACTGAAACAATATTCTGAAGCTAATTAAACTCTTCACAGCTATAGGTTAATATTCAATTCATATGTAAACACATTTATAAACATTAATCAAATCCAAATTGCTCATTTCATAAATACTGTTTTATTCATTTTCAACTAATAGATGTATTCTCTGTATTTATTCAGTGTTGGTCTCAAGGAGTTCACATGTTTGGGGAAATGATAGTTATTTAAATAGCAACCTAGTGTTTACTTTTGAGTTTATTATGACTTACCCTTGGTCCCAATTGTTTGGTTCCATGAAGATTTAGCACAAAGATTTCATTTGAAGTAGTGATGCTGCCATATGGGAAAGATCATAATGACAGCTCAAAGACTGTCATTTATTTCTGGAATCTTATAACTTAAGGAACGACAATGATCACATCTCACAGATCTGCTGGGGATTTTATATTTTACAAAGAAAGCTCCTTTCACAATAACCTCATGGAATAATAGTACAAACATAACAGCTATATGACTGATATTGAATAACCTGCCTCCTGAATTTGTAAGTCCCCAGGTTTCTGGCATCTCTGGATGCCAGAGTATGGGGAATTCTATGGGGCATATTCAGACATAAATTGAATTTGATTTTCTCTGAAGTTCATTTTCTTCACTGGCCATCACTCCTAAGTAATAGAACTCATTCTGGACCTATAATCTGAATCATTCCTGTCTCACACAAGTTTACATATTCAAGCAGAATCATAGAAAAGATTTCCATTTTCTAAGGGATATGAAGAACTTGCTGTCCCTCTTGAACTAGACACTATAGCACCAGTGCAGAAATCAGTAACCATAAAAATAACTTTGTATGTTTAATATTCATGATGATAATGAAGATAAATAACAATAATAATATTCTGAGTAGGACTTTAAAGTTTCAAAAAGTGTTTATACTATTCCCATCACCCTTGTCAAAGCCTATTTTCCAATTATTTTTATCAACATTGAAATTGATAGGAATGAAAACGTATTTTTAATTGACAGATGAACAATGTAATCACACTGACTAAAGTGAGTAGTCCAGGAAGGCAGCAGCCCTATACATTGTAAAATTCAGCACATAAATGATGTGAGGAAAAATCAAAGGCACATGTGTTTGCCTTGGATGGAAGTGGGCAAGCAGGTTTTAGAGGGAAAAGGATCTGGATTTCTGATCACCTTGTTGGGGAAACGCCTGAATAAGGAACTCCCTCCCCTAATACAAGTTGGATTGGCACGTTGTGTTCTCTCAGGACAACCTAGAATGTTAAGAAGTTAAAAGGTCCCACAGTCATGCAAGAAGCATCGGAGGTGGGACTGGAACTTGGGTCTTCCTGGCTAAAGACTGCTCTGTAAACATTATGAAAGATGCCTCTGGAACATGTGGTAACACTGACTGATTTAATTGCTAATGAAGGACATCCCAGATATTTCTGAAAGAAAAATCATATCAATAATGTTAAAGTCCACAAGGTCCTTAGTCATTTTTCCTCGGTGGAAACTGAGGGCACAAGCCAAGACAGCCAGCCGGTGACAGACCCAGGACTTGAAATACAAATTTCTTAACTCCTATCTCAGAGCTCTTTCATTCCATCCCAGGGGAAGAGCTCCTGCTTTCAGAACCTTTCCCAGCTCTCAGAGCCACAATTCCATGTTTTAGTATTTAAATTTCTCTTCAGACAAATATCTCTTCAGTCGTTCTGGTATCTCACATTTTCTGTGTTGTTGACAAGGGTATCTTGCATCCTTCTTTGATAGCTGCTATCAGAAACCTGCTTGCCAACTGAAATAATGAGCTATGTTTACAGCCTTTATGTATTAGATTCTGGTATAATGTACGGCTTCATATACTAGGCACTTGGGTAAACACTTGTCAAAACCCTAAGACTTACTGCATTGGGCAGCCACAGCCTTGGGCTGTGAATGGTCTGGGCCCTTGCAAATTAACTGCTCCTGTGTTTGAAAATCATATTACTTTATAGACTTGGAGGAAAAACAAGCCGGGAAATGCATATAGAAACCACATTAAGAGGCTCTCTGACATTATTTACTCAAAATAAGGAAAACAGAAAGGAGAAAGGTTACTTATGCGGTCCTGCTAGGAAATGGTACTTCATGAATTTCAAAGATCGTAAAACCATCTTGTTCTTGTTCTCATAAGATGCATTGGTGCCATTATTGCATTTACATTCAATAAATGGAAGCAGTGGGTTTATGGAATTACAGAATTCATAACTGGAAGGCACCTTGGAGATTCTTTCGTCCAAAAACATCATTTTAGAGATGAGGAAACTGAGGCTGAAATGGTCAGGCCGATTTCGTGTAAATTGGTACTGGGAAAGCACAGGTTTGAACCCAGACCTTGGGATTGCAAAGCCACTGCTACTCTTTCCATGGCACAGTGCTCCTTTGTCATTTCCCAATATTAGTTTAGTCAGCTGAAATTACACATACACACATAGATTTGCATACAACTATGTACACATATACAGACATCTAAATATATATATGTAAATGTTTATAGATTATAACATATATATGTATAAGACATCTTTTCCCTAAGATGCTCAGATGACTCAGATGAATATTTTTTATAATAGTAGACATTTACATAATTTGTATAATACATATTTACACAATAGAATAGGTATATATTTACATAATAACATATATGTATGCAATACTCTATTTTCCACTAAGATGCTCATGTGATTTAGATGAATAATTGTTATAATAGTAGACATTTACTTAATTTGCATAATAGATTTGCATAATAGATGTATATTTACATAAAAGCATATATATATGTAATACTCTCTTTTCCACTAAGATGCTCATATGACTCAAATGAATAATTGTTATAATGGTAGATGTTTACATCATTTGCATAATACATATTTACATAACAGAATAGATGTATATTTACATAGCATATATGTATATAATACTCTCTTTTCCAATAAGATGCTCATGTGACTTAAATGAATAATTGTTATAATAGTAGACATTTATTTAATTTGCATAATACAAATTTACATAATAGAATATATGTATATTTATATACATAATATATAGCATATATATATATGAAATACCCTCTTTTCCACTAAGATGCTCATGTGACTCAAATGAATAATTGTTATAACAATAGACATTTACATAATGCTTTAAGCTTTGTGAAACATTTTATATATGCATTATCAAATATCTACATGGTAAACCTGAGAGGCAGGTGGTATTATTATTCCCATTTTAATAGTGGAACTGATTGAGAGAGACTGAATATTTTGTTTTGGGTAATAGAAGAAGCAATTTTATAACATAGGATTTGAACTCTGTACTTCCTATATTGAAGTTCGGCATTCTAGCTCGAAAAGACTGTACTAGCTCAGTGTCACATTTACAGCTCTCCATAGACTAAAAAGACTAAATTATGGTAATGGATTTTTTCCCCCAAGTATAAAAATTCACAAGGATGGATTAGTTAGGGTTGGAATCTACATTAACAACTAAAACTAGAATTTATATAGTGTCAACAATGTGCTATGCCCTTCACTTAGCACTTTACAAATATTATCTCCTTAGCTTTTCACATCAACCCTGGAGAGATAAATTATTATATACATTTTATATTTGAAGAAACTGAGGAAAATAGGTTAAATGACTTGCTGAGGATTACACAGAGCCTCAAGTCAAATTTGAACTTTGGTCTTCCTGATACTGGGCTCTATATTCTATCCACTCTGCATTATTCTCATGAAATCTCACTCTCGCTCATGAAATTTCATCTGCCTTAGAGAACCGACATGATATAAAATATAACTGCATTAGCACATTTAGAAGCATCTTCCTGAAATTTTCTTCAATTGAAAGAACAAGAGGACCAGAACATATTTCACTTCCCTCATCTCTGACTGGTGAGACAATAATGGTGTAATCACCAATTAACTCCAAACAACTCTTTTGTACATTATAAGACACTTCAGACCTGCTGAAATGTCGTGTGAGCCCTTTTTAACATGTACAAAGCACAAAATTTCTGGGTGTGGTTTTTGATATCAATGTGTAGCTCAACTATCGGGTTTCCTGATGCATTAAGGACTCAAATTGGAGTCCAGAAGCCTGGGTTCCAATTCTGCTTCTGACACAACCTATATTGGGCTCTGTGCCTGTTCCCTCACATTTAAAATGGAGATCATAATAGTACCTACTTCTCAGGATTTCTATAAGAGATAGGAATTTTGCAAACTTTGAAGTGCAATATAATTGCTAGCTTATGTAATTGTTAATAATAAATCAAACATCCCCCAAGAACTGTCTGAAGATTAAGTATGACTATATGGATGCCATCTGACATCATCATACTGAAGATGTTCTTTGTATTGGAGAAAACAGTTATTAGGATTCTGATGAGAGTACCTGCAGGTGAGTCAGTATTGTTTTCTTCACTCTGAAAATGTTTATTATTGCCCCCAAAATAAAAATTTCAATGAGTAGTTTTGAAATTTAAAAAAAATAATTGATTTGAAATGATTTTTGAGCCAAAAATACAGGGAAATGAGGAAATGTTCTCTCTCCCTCCCTCCCTCCCTGATCCCCTGTTTCTCTCTTTCTCTCCTCTCTCTGTATCTTTCGCTCTATGTCTCTCTCCCTCTATCTCTCTCTATCTCTGTCTTTGACTCTCTGTCTCTGTTTTTCTTTGTCTTTATCTCTGTCTCTCATTTTCTGTCTCTTTCCCTGTCTTTCTCTTTCTCTGTCTCTCTCTTTCTGTCTCTTTCAGTCTTTGTCTGTCTGTCTCGGTCTCTGTTTCTCTCTCTTTCTGCTTCTGTTTTTCTCTCTCTATGTCTCTCTCTCCCTCTCCATCTCTGCTTCTGTCTTTTTCTGTCTTTGTCTCTCTTTCTCTGTCTCTGTCTCTCTGTCTTTCTGCTTTTGTTTTCTCTATGTCTCTTTCTCCTTCTCCATCTCTGTTTCTGTCTTTTTCTGTCTCTGTCTCTCTTTCTCTGTCTCTGTCTCTCTGTCTTTCTGCTTTTGTTTTCTCTATGTCTCTTTCTCCTTCTCCATCTCTGTTTCTGTCTTTTTCTGTCTCTGTCTCTATCTCTGTCTCTGTCTGTTTTTCTCTCTCTGGTATATAATGATTAAAGATGTAATTATAGATAAATTAGTCCTGGTACAATAAAGGAAATGCTAGAAATGGGATTAGAAAAGATGAATTTCCATCCTGGCTTTGCCCCCTACTCCCTATGTTACTGGGGGCAAGTTTCATTTGGATTTAAACATTAAAACATTAAAAATTGCAGTTGGAGATTGATGATCTATGAGGACCAAAGGGATATTTAAGAGATTAAGATATTTAAGGTTCACTTCATTAGGAAGGGATAAAATCAGGAAGCTGAATGGGGAGAGAGTTTTGATCACAAGGCTTCACAAGGGCCTGAAGAAATTGCTGAATACTGTGATTGAGACATTTATGCATAAACAACTTCTAAAACACCATCTCATCTTTTCTGCTTATCTTTGAAGAAGCTAGTCTAAAATTATGACAGATTGATTCTTCTAACAATTTGTGTCATTCAGTTTGGATTGACATCTGAGACTGAGTTCAGTCTTGCCTTTGGAACTCCCTGGAGTTATTCAGCCTGACCAAGCTCCTATTTGAGATCGTTCCCAGTCTTCCACATTTCAGTCATTCATGACCTTCACAACTCCCAATACATGATTGCTGAAAAGGCTTCTATCCTCTATAGATCCCCCAATCTCTTTTTAAATAGGGAACAGATCAGTATTCTGAAGCTAAGGGCTCAGAGACTGCTGATATTGCTGCAGTTGATAACTGATACTATAAAAAATCCATAATTTCATCAATATGGGTGTTCCCTCTATTAACACAAAGCTGATTATGAATATGCTGTTGAGAAAATTCTTCGGATATAACTGGGCTAGTCCTTGCATAGCAGTAAAACTCAGCTTAATAATACAGTTAATATATTTTCCTATCATATTTTAGCTAAAGGAAAGGAATTTCTGGAAGGGATTTTTTAAAAAGATCAAATTTGTCCCAGAAAGCCAAAGAATCAGGAATGCAAAGAATAGGCCTTTTTTCGAGGGTTGGGGGGGGGGGAAGGAATGGTGGTGATCTTTTATATTTGTCCACTATATGGATAAAATAATATTTATGACAAAAGACATTTCTTCTCCTTACCTCTTGCCTAAACTATCTATGGGAGCTGAGTCACGACAGCTTAGAAGACTTGATTCTTCAATCTTTGTTAATCTAGGAGAGAAAAAAATATCCCTGCCATATCCACTGAAATTTCTTGAATAGTGTTATATCAATAGAGATACCAGATACCCTTTGTAGCTCTCTGTTCTGAATCACTCAATCCCCTCTCTGAAATGAAGGCCAAAAGATTACAGACCTGGCATTGTGAACCAGTGCATTGGAAGTTGGATAGAAACCAGGATTGGTAGGGTGAAACCACAGGAAATAATAATAATTAAAATATCTATTTCTTCTGTATGTCAATTTATTCTTATTCATAGTTGGTACCTTTTAAACTCCACACCTGAGATGACAGAAATCATCTTTCATTTATATCTTTTTTTTATTTCTCTTCACCTATTGATTTCTTATTCATCTTGTAAAGAAAGAAGAAAGGCTATCCCCCCCAAGCACATTTGTAAAAACTGTCTCCATATAATACTTAGGTTAGTAATTTACAAGTAATGTTGTGTGAAGCAATGTGAGACAATAGAGAGAAGCCCAGCCTTGATACCAGGAGGATTCTGAAATATATTCAGGAAAATGCAGTAAGCATTTATTTAATGTTTATTATGTACTGAGAACTGTTCTAAGTACTACAGAAGCAATATAAGAAAAAAAGGTAGATTGTCCCTATCTTTAAGGAGCTGACTCTTCAATGGCAGAAAGTAACACCAAAAAAAGGAGCTAAAAATCTTGAGGGATGGAGGATGTATCCATTTGAGGGAATGGTGGTAAAATCGTGAGAGTAAGAATCAGAGCTAAAAGGGGAATGAAATATGACCAGCCTGTGCCTCTTTCACATATAGAAGTCCTGGGAGGAACCCAATAATGGAGAAAGGGAGCAGGGAATTAGAAAGATGTTTTTTTTTTCTTTTTTCTGTTGTTGAAGAATATCTTTTTAATTTTTTATTTTATTAAAGCTTTTTATTTTTAAAACATATGCATGGATAATTTTTCAACATTGACCCTTGCAAAAACTTGTATTCCAATTTTTCTTTCCTCCCCCCTCCCCTAGGTGATAAGTAATCCAATTTATGTTAAACATGTGCAGTTTTATACATATTTCTACAATTATGGTGCTGCACAAGAAAAATCAGATCAAAAAGGTAAAAAATGAGAAAGAAAACAAAATGCAAGCAAACAACAACAAAAAGAGTGAAAATGCTTTGTAATGAATTATTACATTGTTCTCATAGTCCTCTCTCTGGGTATAGAGGGCTCTCTTCATCAGAAGATCATTGGAACAGGCCTGGATCGTCTCATTATTGAAGAGAGCCATGTCCATCAAAATTGATCTTCTTATAATCTTCTTGTTGCCATGATCTCTTAGTTCTGCTCATTTCATTTAGCATCATTCATGTAAGTCTCTCCGAGCCTCTCTGAAATCATCCTGCTGATTGTTTTTTACAGTACAATAATATTCCATAACATTCATATATCATAAATTATTCAGCCATTCTCCAATTGATGGGCATCCACTCAGTTTCCAGTTTCTAGCCACTACAAACAGGGCTGCCACAAACATTTTTACACATGTGGGTCACTTTCCCTTCTTTAAAATCTCTTTGGGGTATAAGCCCAGTAGAAACACTGCTGGATCAAAGGGTATGCACAGTTTGATAACTTTTTGAGCACAGTTCCAAATTGTTCTCCAGAATGGCTGGATGTGTTCACAATTCCACCAACAATGTATCAGTATCCCAGTTTTCCCACATCCCTCCAGCATTCCACATTATCTTTCCTTGTCATTCTAGCCAATCTGACAGGTGTGTAGTGGTATCTCAGAGTTGTTTTAATTTACATTTCTCTGATTAATAATACTTGGAGCATCTTTTCCTATGGCTAGAAATAGTTTCAATTTCTTCGTCTGAGAATTGTCTGTTCATATCCTTTGACCATTTATCAATTGGAGAATGGCTTGGTTTCTTATAAATTAGAGTCAATTCTATATATATTTTAGAAGTGAAGTCTTTATCAGAACCCTTGAATGTAAATTTTTCCCCAGTTTATTGCTTCCTTTCTAATCTTGTCTGCATAATAACTTTTTAACTTAATATAATCAAAAGTATCTATTTTGTATTCAATGATCTACTCCAGTTCTTCTTTGGCCACAAATTCCTAGAAGGAAGCTTCAAGGTGAGAAAGCTCCAGGAGTTGGTGGAAATTCTAGAGTGAGAGGACAAACTCTCACTCTAGTAAAGTGGCAAAGTCATGAGAACTAGAAGCAGGGTTGAAAGAGGAATTAAGTTTGGCTGACCTGAGCCCTTTTCCAGAATATATGTCCCAGAATTTACCAACAAAAGAAAGGATATTAATGATGGTAACTACCCTGGGTTCTCACATAGAGAAGAAATTTTCTAGATGTATACATTACAAATAAGTCATTGATCTTCCATTTTCAGAAATTTCTACCCACAGGGTTCACTATGTCACTAAAATCATTGCAGCCCTGTTTTCCCTTCAAAAATGTTTATTATAATATTTTGTGTAGGTATTAGCCTTGTATTATCAGACTGTATCTGATGTAACCTACTTCCATGACAGTGAAACTTGTACATTTGGAACCTTAAAAGCCCAGTTACTGTTTACCCTTCATTGTCAAAAAGGATCAAAGACATCACTTTTTTATTTATTTTTTGCAGAAGCTTTTTTATTTTTAAAACATATGTATAAACAGTTAACATTTACTTTTGCACAAATCTTTTGTTCCAAATTTCCCCCCCCTTTCCTTTAGATGGCAAGCAATCTAATATATACCAAACAAGTACAATTCTTCTATACATACTTCCACAATTACCATTATACACAAGAAAAATTAGGAAAAGGGGAAAAAATGAGAAGGAAAAAAATTCTAATAAACAACAACAAAAATGCGAAAATGCTATGTTGTGATCTACATTCAGTTCTCACAGTCCTCCCTCTGGGTAGAGATGTCTCACTTCATCACAAGATCATTGGAACTGACCTGAATCACCTCACTGGTGAAAAGAGCCATGTCTGAATGATATCACTTTTGAGTGATGTTTTGATTTGTGCATGAATTGGATTTAAGTGAGACAGACTTGCACAAAGTTGTCATCCTCACTTTCCCAGGGTCATTGAAATTCAGGGACAGGACAAAAGTTAAGATGGCTGGAGTTGGTTCAGGATGCAGTGATGACCTTGGGGTCTTCACCATCTAATCAAGCTCTAAGCCCTCTATCATAGAGTCTGCTTCAGCTGTTGGAACAAATTGTTCTCACCCACTCATTCTACCAGGAGATATCTTCACATGCTTGGGGTAGACATCCTCCTAGATCGCCAACAAGTTTAATTCCCATTAGTTTCCCTTAACTTGGTTTAGCCTATTTGCCAAGGCATTTTTACAGGAGTATCACAGCTACACAAGTTACAGCTTCTTGGAGCCACATTGAGAATTGGGTTAGAGGTGGACACTAAAAGTGAATAAACAACCTTGAAATGGGCTTGATGACCCCACTTATTATACAATACTAACATCCACCCTCATATCTGAGAAACTTTGTTGGAAAAATAACTTTTTGTTGACAAGGAGGCCAAATTTTAGTGAGATTATTTTTTAATTAATGCACAAGAAATCATCTTTTATTCTGTGAACTTTCAGTCATTAGTGTGAATTTGAATGTATGGTCACCCCACACATCAGAGGTATTAGTCTTGCTTGAGCATCCTCTATACCACTAACCAAAGCAAAATGTGAAGAAAAGGAAATTATATTTAAAAATCTCATTTTATTCCAAAAACATCACTGAGAAAACATTAGTCTATACTAACACATATAAAAGAAGAACTTTCCTTCTCTCCAAAATTCTCCAGTGGATCTGTTATATAGTGGAAAAAGCAGTGGACATGACATAGAGGACTTAGGTTCAGTTCCCAACTCTGTGTTGACTTTGGGCAAGTCATTTAAAATTTCAGAACCTTAGTTTCCTTATTTGTAAAATGAAAGATTTGGATGATCTCTTGCAGCTCTAAATCAATAATCCAATGAGCTGTGAATTTGAGTTTTCCCTCCAATGACTCAAATTGTAACCCACTCATGACAATGTACCTTATTCATATCCATGTCCATATTCTCTCTCAAAATTAACAGAATTCACCTGCCCAGCATTCTTAATGTTTCCCTTGAATTCTCTTGACATCTAGATGATGCAAAGAAACATGTGAGAACCAAATTGCTTTCTTTACATGATTGGCATATTATAATTTTTCATGATAAATTTCTTTAATAACATCTACACTATTTCTGCCACAAATTGTTCATTACATGTTGCAGCTGTGTCATGCCTACCTATCATGTACTTCTCCATTACTTTTAGTGCAATCTTAAAAATCACATATTTTCCATAAAACCTTTATGAGAATAATCTGCACATACTTGAAGAAAGAAAATGTGGCAAGGAAATAGTCAGATTCTCAACACCAATTTTCTTTAGTAGACCATACATTCAAATTCACACTAATGACTGAAAGTTCACAGAATAAAAGATGATTTCTTGTGCATTAATTAAAAAATAATCTCACTAAAATTTGGCCTCCTTGTCAACAAAAAGTTATTTTTCCAACAAAGTTTCTCAGATATGAGGGTGGATGTTAGTATTGTATAATAAGTAACAGATACAGCAAGAAGAGGAAATTTTCAGTCTTCAACAAACCTCAGATTACAAATATTAAGTTAAATAAAAAATCACCAAAATATTAGGCTCTGTCATTATCATTCCTACTAATAATGAGTATCCTTAAAACTCTCTCCTAAGCCTTCTTCTTTTTTTCTTCTATATTGAGATCATCAGCAACCATGATTTCTTCTATCATCTCTTTTAGATGATGCTCAAATGTATTTGTCAAGTCCTAATATCTCTTCTGACCTGGACTTCCATTTCCAAATGCTAACTGGACATTTTGAAGTGGATCTTGAATTGTAGATATTTTAAACTAGTCATGTCCAAAATTGAACTCATCCCTACCTGCTCAATCCTTCTCTCTTTTTAACTGCCCTTTTCCTGTCACTAATACCACCAACCTCTCAGTTTCCCACTCCTCACTTTGTCACCCTTTCCATGTCCAATTGGCTATGATGCTGTTGATTGTAGCTTCATAAAATTTCTCAAAATCTCTTTCTTTTTGCCTCTGACACTGTCATCCCCATGGTGAAGGCCCTCATCATTTTTTCTTGGACAATTGCCACAGTCTTCTGACAGGTCCCCTTGTCTCAGGTCTCTTCCTATTCCAGTCTTCCACTCATCTATCAAAGTGATCATCCTGAAGTTCAGATCTGACGCCAAACTATGGACAATACACTCCAATGGCTAGTTATTACCTGAACAATCATATGTAAACCCATCTCTTTGATTTTTTAAACATTTCATAAAACTTTGACTCCTTCCTACCTTTCCAGCCTTATTATATCCTTTTTCCTCCTTTCTATAAACTCTATAATCCAGTGATCCTAGCTTCCTTGCTGTTCCTTGAGCATCATGTTCCAAAGTTATTACTGACTCTTTCTCTCTTTTTCACTTCTACTTTCTAGTTTCTTTGGCTACCTTGAAGTCTCAACTAAAACCCCACCTTCTGCAAGAAATCTTTCTCTCTCCCTCCTTAATAATAATAATGACTTCTTTCTATGATTATGTACAATTTAACTTGTATTTATCTTGTTTGTACATAGTTGTTTACATGTTGCCTTCTCCATTGGATTGTAAGCTCTCTTAATACATGGATTATTTTTTGCCTTCCTCGAGGTTCAGAGTCCTTATCATAATGCTCACACAAAGTTAATTTGAAATAAATGCTAGTTGTTGACTTAACTTATCATGGAAGATGTATATAGCATAGAATTCATATAAAAGAGGGCATAAACAAGATATAACATTGTATTGATTGAATCACGACCCTTAAATATTTGTAAAACATCTCATTTGAAATCTAGAATCACCTTCAAGAGTTCTGGCTCAATATTTTTAAAAAGCCAAATAAATGAAGAATGTCTATTGCTCAGACGGTATTTGTGCCTTTGGACTGATAACTAGTAAAGCTTTTTCAGTAGTCCATTAATCTTTGATAGGCTACAATTAGACACTCATTAACTCAATTTCTTAATCAACAAGCAGTTCTTATTCATCGGGTATATTGGGGAGACAAAAAAAAAAAGTTGAATCTGTTCCTGTTCTTGTGTTTGCAAACTTATCTAGGAAACAACACATCCATATACATATTATACATATTTATTTAATACATATTATATAAGTATATATGTGTAATATATTATATATATATATAACATATGTATTACATGTAACATATAAATTTTATATGTATGTGTGCATTATATGTGTGCACAAACACACACAATAGAGTCATGATGATTTTGGGTAATTAAGCTCAGAATTGTATAAAACAAAGAATAAAGTGAATTGGATTTGGGAAATTTCATAGTACTTTTGATGGACTCAAACTTTTTACTGACATGAAGTTCTATTTAAATAAAAAAAATACATCCAATAATATTCTATACCTTAAATTATAAAACATAGTTTCCAATGAGTCAAAATTGCAGATAATAAAGAGGAAACTGTATGAGGCCTACTAGTAGACAATAATAATAATGGTGATTTTCATCCAGAAGGGGTATAAAAATTATTCAATAAATATGAGACATGAAAAGGAAGTAGTTTGGTCATATATTGAAAATCATTACAGATAGATAGCATAAGTGTTATAATGATAGCCACAGAATGTTAACATATTGAAAGCTCTCTACCTACTTACTTATCTATCCAAATTCATAAAGCCAGGTTAACAATTTCTAACTAGATTTTTCACATTCTGTGGCCACCATTACAACCCTTGTGCTTGTCAGAAGTCATATAACTTGTACATGGCAGGTATAAGATATGAATTCAGTCTTTATACAGTCAGTTCAGTGTCTTATCATTTCTGGTTCAATTCTATGCCGTTCAATGTTGCGGACTGCAAGATATGGTGAGCAAATGTCTTTTGAGGTAACAGACAAGAACATAGAAAATCTACCATGAATTCTATACCTTGATAATGTGCCAGGTCCCAGCTTTGCTACTTACACCATTGCTGGGGTTTGACAGCTTCAAATAAGCCAGCAATCCAAGCCATGTGTATTTTTGGAAAGATATTGTCATTTTTCTTTCTTTTTCTCCTCCTCCCCTCCTCCTTGGCAGCCAACATAGACAATTAAGCAAGCTCAGAATTATTGCAGGCATCAATTAAGACCTGGATCATGTGAGTTTTACTTTTTCATGCTGGCTGGGTAGAAGCCATGCCTAATAATTAAAAAGGGGAGATAGATCCCTGGAGAGGGTCATCTGCCTTAGCCCAGATTAACTGAGGAAATGAACCCCCACTGAGGTGAAGTGGGGAGGAACAAATGTAGTTAAGACCCAAATCAACAAACCAGGCAGGCTCCCAAGAGACCAGCAAAAAAGCCCAACAGCAGTTCATCCGTAGATGGAATGGAAAGAACAAAGAAGTTAGAATCAGGGGAGATGAATTTTTTGTTTTTCCTCTCCTCCTTTCTAGCCTTGTGCTTTTGGGCATCTATATATTACCTTTCTTATTCCCAGATGCCTTATTCTCAGACGGCCTAAGGCTGTCGCCTACTACATATTCCACAAGATATCTGTGCTTTGGAAACCCTTAAGAGATTTAAAATTGAATTTCTTTATTATTATTCTCTGTGTCTTTGATGTCTTTCTTCTCACATGACTCTTTAACTCATACCTATTCAACTTAGCTTCCATGACTCAAGGAAATACCACTCAGAATATTTTATTTCACATTTTAAGATATTCATTAATAATGGAATTCAATTAAAACATTGCTTAAACACCTACTCTGTGCAAAGCACTGTGACTGCTTCTAGGGACAGAACTAACTACAGAACTCCAAAATCAATGAATTTCATTGGTTAGAAGGACTTTCAATCATCATCTGGTTCAATCAATATAAAGAAAAAAAATTTTCTCTATAGAATAACCAACAAGTAGCCATTTTTGCATGAATATGCTAAATAAGAGGAATTAAATACTACCTAAGTCCTCTCATTCCCTTTTTTTCATAGTTTTAATTATTAATATGTTTTTCCTGACATTGAGCTTAAATTTATATTTCTACAATTTCAAATCATTTTTCCTACTGCTGTCTCCAAGGTCAAATAAAACAAGTCTAACTTTTCCTCCAAAGGACGTTATTTCAACTACTAGCAGACAGCTATCATGTGCCATCTCTCAAATCTTCTCTAGTCAAAACATAACCAATTCTCCTAGACTATCCTCTCATGGTACTATTACATTCCCCATAATACCTCTCCTAAACATTTTTTTCTCTCCTCAATCTACACTATTCCTTCTTTCCTCTCAGCAAAAATACTTATTTCATATTTTACTGAGAAAATTGAAGCCATCTATCATAAACTTTTTATGAGAATTTTCCTAACTCTACACTTCAAATCCCCTCTAAATCATGCCTCATTTTCTTTAACTTTGCTCTAGTTTGGACACAGGAGGTGATCCTTCTTACCAAAGAACTCATCTATACCTGTTTTCTTGATCTCATCCCTTTCTCTCTGGGAGCCTTACCCTTCTACCATACATGCTTTTATTTTTCATTCCAATTTTAATTCTTTTCTGTTGATACCTTTACTTCTGTTTTCTCTTAAAAAAAAAAAAAACAAAGCAAAGAAAACAACTAGACAAAGACCAAATCACCCAAAGCAAACAAAAACAAAACAAAAAAATTCTTTATTCAAGCTATTGCCCTAAATTGTCCTTTATCATTTCCAAAGCCTGGAAATATACCTGCCACTTCTGCACATTATACTTACTTTCTTAACCCATTAGAACCTAGTTTTTAATCCCATCATCACTCAATAACTTCTAGTCTACCAGCAATTTCATAATTGCTAAAAATCAATGGCTGTCTCTCAGCTTTTTATCTTCCTTGAGCTCTCTGTAATGTCTGACATCTCTTACCACCTCTGTTTTCTGATATTTTGTCCCCTTTTGGGTTTTTCTGTTTTTTTTTTTCCTTTCCAGTTTTCCCTCTTATCTACCCAAATGTTCCTTCTTAGTTGTTTTTGTTGGATCATTAGCCATATCTCTCTCCTTTGTCTAAGTCTATCCCATCATTCCAGAGATTGACCTGGGTCCTGTTATTTTTCTACGGTGTCTTGTCTTGATAGTCTCATCAGCTCTCGTGGATTCAGTTATATCTATGGAGAAGAGCCTTAAACCTGTGCATTGAATCTTTCTTTCTTTCTTAAACTTGAGCCCCATATCAGGAAAGTAGTCCACAAACATTTATTAAGCATCTAAAACATACTTTTGCTGATAAGACAATGAAAGACACAAAATACTCCCTGCTTAATAAAGCATTTTGGATCTCTTCACATGGATGGATGACAGGAATCTCAAATTCACCATGTACAAAAGGGAACTCTTTATATTCCTCTGGAAACTACTTCCTAACTTTCTAACTCCTATTTTCTCACCATCATCTTTCTGGTCCTCTAGGTCCCCCCATAGTCATAGTTAACTCTTGATAATCCCTCACTACTCACATCCAATAAGTTTCCATACTCTCTTGAGTCAAACTCCATATTGTCTTTCCAATTCATCTCTTCTTCTCCACTTACCTAGCCAAATCCTTAGGTCAGACTCACATTGCCCCACTGTCAGAATAATTCACTAGATTCTTCATTGTTTTTTTCTCACTTTAGTCTCTAGGCTCTCTATTTCATCCTCTGACGATCAGGGAAAGTGATTTTCTTAAAACATTAGATTGACCATAACATGACTTCTATTCTAAAAGTTCTGGTGGCATCCAATAAATTATAAAATAAGATGCAATGTTTTATGCAACATTTAATGAATGAAAGAATGGATATATTATTAATCACTTATATGTACAAAGCATTGGGTGAAGTGCTAGAGATAGAGTTCCTGTTCTCAAGAAATTTACTTTGTAATGGGGGAGTCAACTGAATGTTTCAGTGGCAAATCAGATAGAAAGATCCTGCATTCCTTAGGCATGCAGCAGCAAAACAAATATTAATATTTGGTGGAAATCATATCTGTTTCTCATGTTGACCCATTCCACAGTGCCAAAGACTGAAGCTTTTATAATATGGAACCATCTTATTATCTCTTCTATTTTATTATGCTTTATTGCTCTTCACCCACTTTTTGTTCCAACAAAATAGGCCTACTAGCTATTCTCTGTAAACAGATTTTTATTTCCTATTTCCATGCTTATGCAGAGGTGGATTCCCTTGACTAAAATATTCTTCCCTCTCACCACAATCTCCTAATTCAGCTAAGTTGTCATCAGGGGACAGGAGATCTTCCTTTGTCACCTCAAATTAAAGGACTCTTCTATCCAGAGATCACTCTGATTTACTTTCTATTATAATTGTTTCCTCCCACCCCTTGAATAAAACATATATTCCTTCAAGACAATGACTCATTTTTGTCTTTATGTCTATATTATCAAGCATAACACCTCTTATAGAGTATGCTCTTTTAAAATATTTATTGAATCAAATTCAGTTGAATATAACACAAACATAAGATTTTTCAGTACTTTGGGGTATTTTCTAGAAGCTTTTCAGCTTATTTACATGTTATTAAAATATAATTCCAATAACTCAATATAATACTCCAGATGTGGTCTGAAATACAACCGAGTTCTACCGGATTTTTATCTCCTTATTCCTGGAAGCTTTGCCATTTTTGATGCAGCTGAATATTCTATTGGCTTTTTGGTGGCCATATCACAATATTGATTCCTATTGACCTTTCAGTCCAATCAAAATCTATGACCTTTTTATGATGTATTATTGTCTAGCAAAAACTTTCCTAGCTATTATTTGTGAAATGATATTTTAAAACTTCTCTATAGGGTTTTTTCATTTATCTAGTGAAATTCCGTCATTGATTTGATATAGTGTCTAGCTTATCAAGGTATTCATGAGATTCTTATTCTGTCATTGAGAATGTTCATTCACTTTTTGTCATTTGCTTAATAAACATGTCAACTATACCTTTATCAAGATAATTGATTACATATAATATATAATATAATAACACATATATGTGTATATTATGAATGCATCATGTATGTATATGTATAGGATTGAATATAGATTTTTGAACACTGCAGAATCCTCCCTTAAAGGAAAATATCAAATGATTGATAACTACTCTTTGAATTCAGTCATTCCAATTATTAAAATATCACCTAAGTGCACTGTTATCTTGTCCAGGTCTCTACATTTCCCCCACAAGAATATCACTGAACAATGCTTTTCGCTAAAATAAAAATATGCTAAAATATTCCTTGATCTAAGAAATTAGTAACTATGTAAAAAAAGGAAATATGCCTAGTCTGGTTTGATCTGTTTTTGATAAAGCCATGTTGCCTCTGTGAGATAATTGTTTCCTTTTTAGGTGTGCTATAACCATCCATTGATCAATATTTTCTAAAATTTGAATCAAAGTTAAGTTCACTAATTTATATTTTAGAGTTCATTCTCCTCCTTTTTTCTTGAAATTGCCTTTATCCAATACTGTGGCACTTCCCTGTTTCTCCACTATCTTTCAAGATCACTCACATAGTCTCAGTAATCACACCTTCCTATTCTTTTAGGATCCTAGGTTGTAATTCACATAAGTCAGATGATTTGAAATTGAAAAAAAAATCCTCATACTATATCTTTACAGTATAGTAAAAACTACCTTCAAACTATATCTTTACCTATATAGTATATTATTTTTCTATTGATCATATTTCTTATATCCGTTCTGGTTTATGGATCATTCTTTTCTACAGAAACAAATAAAAAAGAATGGAGCAGCTCTGCTTCCTCCCTTAGTCAGTTTTCATTGTGACATTCAATCCTATCCCTTCTTTGATCCTGGTCTTTGTATCCAGTGAGCTAATAACTCTTTTCATTGCCCTTAGCTTTTCTTATTAGCATCCGCTCATTCTGAGGTTTCACCCTCATGACCTTATTCCTCTGAGGCTATACCACATTTTGATTATCTCCTTTTTATTCTATTTTCTTTTTGCATGTTTAAAAAATATAAGTTGATTGGTGAGTTGTTTGTACATTCATATAAGTCTCATTATACAGCTCCTCCTTTTTCTTCTCATTGTCTCACTCTCTGTCTCACATTGTATTATCAGAATTTCTTTTTTGATAGCAATCCTGTAAAATCCAGTTCCTTTTTCTCTGAAACCTTTTTTATTGACTATGACCAATAGTTCATCATTTGTATTTTGCTGTAAAAATGTCCCAGAAATTCAAGTTCTATTATCTAGCACCATTCATATTCTTAATCATCTTTTCATTACTCAAATTTGATCTAATTATTAGCACTGTAATTAACACTTTGTTTCATGGAAGGAACTAAGTACTCTCAAGCAGCATTATTTTGTATGTTTAAGGAGTTAGAGAAATACAAAAGCTGGGAACGTCCATGATTCTGTGAGATGGATTTGGTGCTTTTGGGAGTATGACGGAGGCCCAGGCGGGACCTAGCATGGGTGACTGCATTGTCTGTATTTTCCAGAATGTCTTGCCAGCATAGATGTTACTTTTTGCCTGCATTTCCTATTTCTTGACATATTTTGTTGAAACAGCACTTGGTATCCCTCGCATGGTAAAGTATTGGTTCTTTGATAAGAGTAGTTTCTTCCATGATAAAGCCAGTCACCAACAGTTTCCCATTATCCCCCGGGAACCGATGAGAATCTTAGATATAAACCAAGAAGAGATCAATCTACATTCACCCCTGGATAGACTTGTCTATTGAAATTACTTTGCATTACCACAATTAATTCTATAATTGTGTTTAACCAAAAGGGAAGATAGACACTTAAAGGCAGGTCAACATTTCTTAAGACATTGATCCTGGTTTGTCATTTTAGGATCAGAGTCATGCATTTTTTAAAGGTTCCTCTTTTCTTTGAAAGCATCATCAGAGTAAAAACAACAACCACAACAAACAAACCTGTTTTAAGATTATTGGTAATAACTTCCTGTCTGAGGACTTAGCAGTTTGGTCATCTACTCTGACTCAAGGCTGGGTATTATTTTTTCTATTGCTCCATTCTCTTTGGTCTTGAGAATCTATTGACTGATAGTCTCATCTTCCTTTTAGATACAATAACATCATGCTCCTGAGAAGTTTTTCAGTTCCAGTAGCATAGCTTTAGCTGTTAATAAGCAGTTGCATTTTAAACATTTTTTTTTTTCTGAAAGGATTCACTCACCATAAAACTAGAGAATTTTAATGCAGAAAAAGCATTATAGTATAATGGGTTGGTGAAAACTTTGGACCTGGAGGCCAGTGACCTCAATTCAAAAACTTATTAAGTTCCAGCTATGTAACTAGGGGCAAGTCATTTTCTCTGTGAATCTGACTTTTCTCATTTGTAAAATAGGTATACATGCATATGTTTGTTTGTATGTATATGTATATGTGTATACATGTATGTGTGTGTATATATATATCAGATTTACCTATGGGATTATTGTGAGGGAAATGCTTTGTGTAACTTAAACCACTATATTAATAAATGTGAATGATAATTTATTGTTATCCATCTTTATATCATAAGTATGAGAAGATGGAACGTAGAATTTAGAGATAGAATGCAAAAAAAAAACTGAACAACAGACCTAGAATGTCGCACATATATTTTTTATGTTTTTGTATTTATCTCTGTTCCCCCAGATAGCATGTAAAGTCCTTGAGAGCAGAGTTAGTTTCATTTGAAACTAGTTGCCTTAATAATTTCATTAGTTGCCTTAATAATAGCTTATTGAGTCATGGATTGAAGGAATCTTAAAAGAGAAAATGTTTGAGTAAGAAGGCATGGTTGAGATTGTCCAAACCAACAGCTTTCTTTGACAGATGAGGATCCTCAGGCTTAGAAAGGTGAAGCCACTTGCTCAAGTTCATGCAATGACAGTGACAAGTGCACATCATATTACTCCAAAGCTTTTTTTTTTTTTTAAATTATCACAGCTGCTTCCCCATTTCACTTTTCCAGGAATCATATGTACTGTTTAACTGGGCTCCATCATGCCTTACTCCAAGGACTGATTCTAAGTTAAATACTTTAGGCACTGTGATAGTTTTGTCAGAGACACCATAGAATGATTCTGGGGGACAGATGACTATTTAGTTGAATCTGTAATCAAACTATCTGGGTACCAAAGTCATATACTTCCATGGTCTTAATCAGAGAGTCCAGCAAAAATGTGGATTCATGTTGGTCTGTTTCCAACAAGAATCTGTTATTGATTCAGATAAGCCATGGCTTATCTTTCTGTCCCTTGTTATCATTTTTCCCTAACAGAATTAATACTCAGGATCATATGGTGAGAACATATCATGGAACATATAATGCACTTTACATATAAAGCAGCTACAAATGTTTGCATCATTTGGCCTTGGACAGAGTACATGAAACTTATCCATCAAGTAAGAGAATAGCAGGGTTGGGGCAGGTCGTTTCAAGATATACCTGTTGTATCATTTGCATTAAGTTGTCCCAACAAGTATATGTTCACATTCCATCTCTTTTTGCTCATAGAAACCTGATCCTCTCCAGAAGAAACTGAATCACTGATCATTCTCTTTAGTACTGGTTACGTCTTTCGAGTCTACTGACTCAATGGACCACAGGAACTGGTAAACCCTTTGCTTCCTAATGCAATTCCCAGACCCTCCCCTCTGCTACCACCTCTCAAAAATATCCTATTTTTTGTAGTTTGTGTTTTCTATCATCTGGTTCAGATCCCCATTCCTATGCTACGTGGCTTAGACTCTTTTTCTTCAACCCAACTCCTAGCTTCATAAATGAACATTTTATTATACATTTTGATGTACTTTCAAATATTTTACCTTCTCAAATCATCAATTTCCTCAATTCCCAAAACTTATTGCTTTATTCTGCCTCAACTACTCATAGGAATGGATAAACCTTAACTCTCACTTTCAACCACAACTTTATTTTAAATACAAATATTCCCTCTTTGAACTCAGTTTCTTGTCCTTTAATGTCTCCTGTTTTACTTCTTTTTTCCTCTAATTCTCTCTGCCCCTCTCTGTTCTCCCAGATGCAACAATATCACTTTTTCTTTTCTTAAACAATCTTGACCTTATAGTTGAATAGCTAATCTTCTCACTTATTATATTATTCCCTCTATTTCCTGGATCCTTTTTTTTTTTTTTTTACCACATTCATACTCTGCCAATATTCAATCATGAATGCTAGCCAAAATCCACCTTCTCTGTTCATATACTTAAACTGTTTAATTCTGCTAGAAATAATATGAACTATGCTTAATGCATCCAATATGACTGACTGTATATGTTTGTGTATGAATATACACATATGTGTCTCTATATACATTTGTGTATATGTATACACATAACACATACCTACAAACATAGATTTGTGTGTGTTCTAAACCGGGACCATATCTTTGGAGGGTTAAATTTTATCCTTTATTTTTGATCTCACTTCCCTCAGAAACAGTTTTAAACCTTTTCTCAAACCCAAATGATCTTCCATTCCATATTCCTTGCATTAATTTGATGTTCTTGTCTCCTCCTTTCCTGAGAAAGTAGAGGATATTTGTTGTTTCTTTTTTCATTTCTCCCCTCCTCCACACCTAATGGAAAAAAAAAAAAAACAAAAACTTTTTATGTCTTTACCCATTCTCTCCTTGTATTCCTCTCCTTTATTTGTGCTTCAGAGGAAGAGGTGGCGCTTCAGAGGAAGAGGTGGCCCTTCACCTTGGCAAGACCAATCTCTTCTTTCTATTTCCTTCTATTTTATCCAAAAGGTAGTCACATATAGCCATATTCTTTTTTCTTTCTTTTGTCTACTTTAATTTAACTTTTTTTCCTGACATCACGTATAAATTTGCTTCTTAGAAATTGTTCCAGTCACCCAAATTTGTAACTTTAGGATTATCTTTAACTAGTTCTTTTTCCTCATCTTTTAAATCCAATCTATTCTATGCAACCTCTTGAATATCTGTTATCCATCCTTTTTTTCCTTTACTCACAGAGCAATCAAGCCTAATTGGAATCTTCACCTGATGCCAGGCTAATTTCATTAATGGCCTGATTGGTATCTCTTCCTACTTCAGTTTATCCTTTGCTTCCACCCATTTGTCTTGGATATGTTCCTGAGGGACAAAAAGAACAAATTCAATCTTTCTTCTACGTGACAGTCTTTCAGATTTGTGTTCTTCATGAGCATTTTCTTTTTTAGGCTAAACAAACCACTACTGCTACAATTTATATGATGTTTTTCATGTATTTTAGCTCATTTGATCTTCACAACAACCTTGCAAGAAAAGTTGTAATAGTTAAACTGGTCAATATAGATTTAAATTATTGCAGGGGCCCTCAAACTTTTTAAATAGGGGGCCAGTTCACTGTCCCTCAGACTGTTGGAGGGCCGGACTATAGTAAAAACAAAAACTTTGTTTTGTGGGCCTTTAAATAAAGAAACTTTATAGCCCTGGGTGAGGGGGATAAATGACCTCAGCTGCCACATCTGGCCCACGGGCCGTAGTTTGAAGATCCCTGGAACCTCACACTTTACTAAGCATTGGGGGCATAATAAATGTGCAGACTCTGCTCTCAAAAAACATAAAATAATAGTAGGGGCAGAGAAGATATTTAAATAACAATGCACAAATAACATATATACAGGATGAATTGGATGCAATTTCAGAGGAAAGGCATTATGATTAAAGAGAAGTATGATAATCTTCTAACAAAGAGCCTTCTTGCAGAAGGTAGGATTTTAGCTGAAATCTGAAGGAAGCCCATAGGTATAGATTAGATAAGAGTGAATTCTAAGCATTGGTGACATCTAGTGAAAATGCCCTGACTTGGGAAATGGAGTACCTTATTTGAGGATCAGTAAGTAATCATTAATTAAAGAGTATGGAGTGGGATATAAATGTAGTGAGAAGGAACACCTAATAAAAAAATAAAAGAATTTTTAAATGAAAGAAAAAAATAAAGTTATGAAGGTTTTTAAAAGTCAAAAAGGATTTATATTTGATTTTTTTTGGTGATAGGGAGTCATTGGAGTTTATTGAATAGGTACTAGGTGACATGGACATGATTAGAATTGTACTTTAGGAAGATTGTGATAGTTGAATGGAGAATGCACTGGACTGGGGAGAGAGTAGGGATAGGGAGAAATCAGAGAACTATTAGTAAAGTCCAAGTAGAAGGAGCTGAGAGCCTTCACCACAGTCATGTCAAATCAGAGCATAGAAGGGGATATGTTTAAAAGATGTTATCAAATTAGAAAGACAAGAATTGACAACTGATTAAATAAGATAAATGGGGAAATAGTGAGGAGAAAGAATGGCACAGAGTGACTGGGAAGGCTGTCCTTGACATGCATAGAAAAGTTCCAAAGTGACAATAATTTGGTGAAATTAATTAATGTGACTACATGCAATGATTTTCTATAAGCTTAGTATATTTGCATCATTTCCTTAATCTATAAATTTAGTAATTATTGCCATCACCATCCAGCCCCACTTCCCCTCAAAAAAAAGATTTGTTTCTCATAACCTGTTCTTGACTAAGTCACATTGTTCCTTTGTAGTCATTACTTCCTTTTCTAGAAATTCATTAAATATCCATTTGTTAATATGTTAACAATTTTGCCAAAAATTCAAG
The DNA here is from genome assembly GCF_016432865.1 of Antechinus flavipes. NCBI lineage: Eukaryota > Metazoa > Chordata > Mammalia > Dasyuromorphia > Dasyuridae > Antechinus > Antechinus flavipes. The sequence goes on from NC_067398.1 coordinate 633,387,323, forward strand.
TGAAGCTCACATGTCTATAACCTTCAGATTCCCTTTTGTTTTGTTTTGTTTTGCTTTCGAAAATGAGACATTTTAATTTCTCTAACTCCATGATACTCCTCCCATTTATTTTTTGATGTTTCAAAGAATGTCCTGATGATGATATATTTGTAATCCTTTTTCTAGATTTGAAGAAACTGGATTCCTTTGAAATTCTTCTTATATGTAATATGTCTGTAATATTTTTTTTCAGCTTCCATACTATTTCAAGGTATTTTCGTTAAAATTTAAGGAGTAGTCAAGAAAGATGAAGGTTGAGAAAAGGCCCCTGATTTTGTCAATAAGAGATATTGATAACCATAGGGAAAAGAGATATAGTTAGGTACTGAAATGAAAAGCTAGATTGCAGAACAATTTTTGCCTTTGGAATCAGGAAAGGATCTACATTCAAATCTTATCTCTGACACATTACCTCAGTGACTTTGAATTAATTATTCCACCCCTTTAAGCCTCCTACCTCTTTATTCATGCAATAGAGATATCAATACATTTCTACTTCACAGGATTATTTTTATGCTCAAACAATATAAGCCATTGGCAAACTCGAAAATGTGATGCAAATGGGTGTTTAAGGATGTTTTTCTTTCAGAACCTATTTCCTTCTTTTGGAATGCACTGGGCCTAATATACTAGCATATCTGTCAATCAAGCATTGGGTGGCTGATAGAATGATTAGGCTCTGAGTATTTTGAATTAACTCATCCAATTACAAAGAATCCCACCAAACAATTCCCTTTCAAATCTAATTCAGCTGATTCTATGGAGTCTAATACAATTAAGATCCATCTTAATGCCAGAAGCTAGAGTTACTTGCTAATTGTTCTTCCTTTTTTCTTGCATCTTTTTTTAAATGGGCATCTATCAAATATTGTTTTCAGTTCTCTTTGCCTTCTAAACTCTACTCAATGATATAGGGAATGAGAAATTTAACTCCCATGATGATTTGATTGGGAAGGCTGAAGATAGCCTGCACAATTCCACAGAATATATTAATACTGGTTTGCATTTTTCAACCTGAACCGGTCCTCAGAAAATACTTCAAATTGTGTGTATGTGTGTGTTTATGTATGTGTTGTAGTAAAAGGAAGACTGTTGTTCAGATAATAGAAGAATTAAATTTAATTCTTTTTCCAAGCATTGAAAGCTCTTTACAATCTGGCTCCACTTTTCCTTCTAAAACTATTTGAAAGAAAAAGTCGGGGTGGGGGGAGAAGTTGGAACATTTATTAAGAGCTTACTCTGTGTCAAGCACAGTGCTAAGCAATCCTGGAATATAAATAGAAAAATAAAAAATAGGATAGTTTCTGTTCTTAAGGAACTCACACTTTAATTGGGGGAAACAACACAAAGTTCCAAGATAGAACTAGATATCCTAAGGATTCAATAGAAGAGCAAATAGTGAGGTTCAGGAGATCTTATGTTGTCAGAAGGTCAAAAGATAATATAGGGGAATGCAGTGTACAAAGAGAGGGTTTATATAAGGTAATTATTTGAGAACCTTTAGTTACAGTTTCAAAGGTCCTGGAAAGGCTTGATGACCTTCCACTTTATGAGAAGGAATAGAATTGCTGTCTCTTATCTTTCATCCAAGTCATGTCTCCAGTCAGTAGACAGATTGATTAAGGAAAGTAGGGTGGAGGAGGCAAGATGCAGGAATCATTCTTCTCCATACCTCCTTCTTCATGTTATACTTATGTTAATCTTCTGATACTCTCCTAGTTTTGTTTAATCTGATGTACTTTCTCTTGCTTCCTATTTTCCCTAGTTCTCTGCTAACTCTAGAATGTACTCCTCCTTTACTCCTCTCTCTCTAAGATGTTTTTTTTACCTTCCTTAAAGATCAATTCGGGTGCCATCTTCTAGTCCCTGATCTTCTTAATAATTATTCACTGAAGTACCTCATATTCACTTACATGCCTACATCCTGCAGTCCTTGACATCAGAGAATTTCATTTTTGCCTTTGTATACCACTGCTTGGTGGAAGGCCATTTAAATATAGGTTGCTTTCAAAATGTAATTCTGTGAAGAAAAGATCCTTGTTCTTGCTCTTAGTTCTATGTCCCACTCATCATCACAGGAGCAGATTTGGGAATTGAGTCACTGGAGAGCTTCAGACCTTGAGAAACTTTCTGAAAATGTTTTAGAATGTGGGAATTAACAAAGAAGTAATACAGAACTTCTGACCTAAACTGAAATTCTCTGATGTATATTCATCTTATTAACGTTTCTTTTATATTAACATGTTTTCAAGGACATAATTTTTCTCTTAATGCCCACTTAAGCTGCATCTCAGAAATTGCTGTAGTTTGTTGTCTCACGCATGTTTCTGTGATTCTTTCTTAGATCTGCTCATTTCCCATTTCCGTTTAGGTATATATATTTTGCTTATGCTCCCTGTATTTGTTACCTTTTTATTGTATTATAATTTGTAAGTCATTGATTTGTATTTATGCTTTTTTACATTAATTTACCATTCCTCTCTGCCCTAGTACATGATTTATTTTTTCTAAAGATATTATGTAGTACCAAAAATTATGTGCACATTTTTAATAGTCACATCCAGAGAATGCTATAGTTCTTTCAGTTTTAAATTCTCCAACTCATACAATTTTTTATTTTCCTTTTTGTTTATGTTTCTGTAAAATTTACATCATTTTGAAAGAATAACATTTAAGTTTCCTACTACTATTTTGTTACCATGTTTTTTGCAATTCAATTAGCTATGAATTTAGATGCTATTCCATTTGGAGGATATATATTTAGTTTTGATATTGGTTCACTTTCTAAGATTCCTTTATATATAATATAGTTTTCTTGTTCATTGATATTGTAATTTTTTCTTCTTTTGATAGCATGATTATAATTTTTTATATTCATCTGATGCATAACAAATTTTATTCAATCATCTTATTTTGATTTTATATGTATCTACAATAAGTTATTGGCTTTCTTTTATGACCTTCCTTTTACTGGTTTATTTAATTCCATCACATTTAAAATTATTGTCATTAGATTTGTTTTTGATCTTTTTAATATCATTTCCTTTTGAGTCAGTACTTTGTCCCTATTTCATTTAAACTATTTTTATCTTTATCCTTCTACCCAATCTCTCTCTTCTTCTTCTTCTGCTCATGTTGCCAAGTCCTGTGTAGAAATTTTCCCAATATCTTTTTTATGGGCCCCCTTTTCTTTGATCCTTCTCCACAGCTCTGGCACAGGTTTTCATCACTTTTCACCTGGTGTGAGAAATGTTCTGCTGGTTGCCCATTCTCTAGTCTCTCCCCAATACATTCATTTTCTCCTGAGGTATTAAATTGTTTTCGTGAAAATTCAGGCCTGACAATATCAAAATTATACCCTACTCAGTAAACACTGCAAGTACACACAGCCATGCTGAATACGCAGCCACATTAAACAAGTACACAACCATGTTTGGAAGAAACTGAGAAATATTTTTTTTTCAAAAACAGAAGCAGGTGAAAAAATCTAAAATATTGATAGAGGCTTATGAATGATATTTTTGTCCTGGGAATATTTTGAGGGAAAGCAGATTTAAAAATACTTTAATATCGGATGTCATATGTAAAACTCATTGGTAGTTGGGTCCATTTAGGTGCTATATATAATAGGTGCTTAATGTATATATTTGTTGAATTTAATTTAATTTACCACAATAGCAAAGTGAAAACTCATGAATTTGATTAAAGTTGCATTTGTGTGGAAACCATGATGTGAATACTTTGTCTCTTCAAAAGTGCAAATCACTGCCTCATCTGTAAATAGCTATCATTTTTTATATTTAATATTTAGTATTTTTGGCAGTTACATGTAAAACAATATTTGCATTTGTTTTTAAAACTTTGAGTTCCAGATTTTCTCTCTTCCTCCCTCACCATCCCCATTAAAAAGGCACATGTGAAGATGTGCAAAACATTTTTATGAAAGTCATTTCATAAAAGAAAACATACATCTCCCCCTTAAAAAACTCTCAAGAAAAATGATTTTTTAAAAAGAAAAGTCTATGTGTCAATTTCTATTCATAGAAAATCAGTACTTTATTTGGTTATGGACAACATTTTTCATCATAAGTCCTTCAGCACAGTTGTGAATCCTTGTATTACTAAGAATAGCAAAGTCATTCACAGGTGACCATCCCACAGCACTGCTATTACTTTGTACACAATACATTTCATTTTGCTTGTCTTCATGGAGTACTTTTCAGATTTTTCTGAGAGCATCCTGCTCAACATGTCCCATACAGCAATAATATTTTGTCATAATCATATACCACAATTTATTCAGCTATTCTCCAATTGATGGTCATCTCCTCAATTTTCAGTTCTTTTCTCTGAGAAGGAGCTATTATAAAAATTTTTGTACATGTATATTCTTTCCCTTTTTAAAATAGATATCATTTTACTTTAAAGTTTTCAAAGTACTTTACAAATATTATCCAATTTAAATTCTCTATAGATACTATCATTTTTCTTTTTTATAAGTAAGGCAGCTGAAGTAGGCAAAAGTTAAAGACTTGCCCAAGGTCACACAACTAGTAAGTATCTGAAGCCATATTTGAACATAACTTATTTATTAAGTAAATAGTAAGTAATTAGATTAGGACTTGAATATGGGCTTCTTCTAAATTTAAGATAACTCTTTACACTGTTCTCTGCATGCTCAGTAATAATATTTTATGGTAAAGTGAATGTTTTTGTCAGTGGTCCCTTCTATATTTCAAAAGGAAAAGAGACATTCTCTTAATAGGATGAAAGCATCTAGAGCTAGCTGGGACTCTATAGAGTATTGGTCAGCAGTTTTTAAGCTAGGGTCTGTACGCTTTAAAACTTATACATACATACATACACACAAATATGGTTTTTTGTTTTGTTTTTAATTTTTAAATTTATTTTTATATAAAATTTTTTATTTTAAAAACACATGCATAGATGGTTTTCAACATTCACTTTTGCAAAATCTTGTGTTCCAAATTTTTTTCTCCCTCCCTTCCTCCCACCCCTTTTCCTTAAGGGTAAGTAATCTAATATATGTTAAAAATGTGCAATTCTTTGATACATATTTCCACAATTATCTTACTGTGCAAGAAAGATGAGATCAAAAAAAGAAAAAAAATGAGAAAACAAAATGTAAGCAAAAAACAAAAAAAGTGAAAATACTACCACATATGTATGTATGATAACAATATTTCAATATGATAGATTTCCTTTGTAATTCTTTATATTTTATTTTAGACATTTAAGAACATTATTCTGAGAAAGGCTCCATAGGCTTCTTCAGATTGCCACAGGAGCATGTGATACCAAAAATTTAACTACTCCTGATTGTAGTCCAACCTTAGGTTTTATATCTAAGGAAAAAAAGACTCTGGGAGAATGAAGTGGTTTGCTACAGAGAATATAATAAGTAGCAGAATTAGAGCTTAAACTTGAATCTTTTGGTCAAATCCAATGTTTTCTTTACTATATCATGGTTGAGTCCAGAAATGGATGGGAGTATAGTTCATGGCAAACTGAGATGAAGATGGAGGATAGAATTAGAATTCTGTTTAATCCCAATGAGTAGAGTGCTAGGATCAGAGAATGTCAGAGCAGGAAGGCTTGCTAGAACATGTCACATCCAGTGAAGGCTCTGAACTCTAAGGCTTAGAGGTAGAAACTGAGTTGTTCAAGCAAAGTGAATGGTGACAAAATCAGCACTTTCTTTTCCACAGATACTCCACCAGCTAATCTTATGAAATTATAAAATAGGAAGTCAACTGCATAATGACTTTGGAAAGGACCTCAGGTTCAATATGCAAAGATAATCTCACATAGAGTTAAAATGACGAATTTTCCTCAAATACTAAAAGGCTGATGCCATTTAAAAATGTCATATGAAAAATTCTAGCAAATTTCTGCAATCTTAGTGAAGTTGCATATAATTATCCCGAGTTTCCATATGAAGCTAGTAAATTTTCCTAGATCCCTGATGAGTTTCTATAGGAGGTTATAAACTTCTGAGGAATCCTGAGAAGCTCCTTCAGAACCAGTCACCTTCCTTGAAATTCTATTATCTTCTACTGAATTCTGGAGGTCTTAGCTGGCCCTGTGCTGTGTGATATATTTGTTAATGACTTAAACTCATCTATAGCATCTTTATCAGATTTGCATGTGATATAAAGCTAAGAAAGTAAAATAACATACTGGAAGTCAGAATCTGAATTTAAAAAAAAAAAAAAGCCCTTGGCAGTCCAGAACCCTAGGCTGCATCTAATATTATGGAATCCCAGGATCAAGGACCTCAGGAGTCATCTTGTCTAGATCATGCATGAAAGGAATCTGCACTGTAAAATGCACTACCGTTGGTTCATCAAGGCTCATCTTGAAGACATTATATGATAGGAAAACCCACCAATTGTGCTGGGAGCACAGTGAATTTTGGGATAGTTCTAAGTTTCAAGAAACATTTCTTGACATCAACTGTAAGTTTGTCTTTTTATAACTTCCAGCAATTTTGCTGGATCAGTCTCCTGGTACCTAAGAGAAGTTGAAAGCAATGTCCACATGGCAACCCCTCAGAAACTTGCAGCTGTCTTCAAATGAGAATGTAGCTATGATGCGCCCATCAGATCCTGTCAGTTTTTTTCTGCAGAGTAAACATTCCAGATCCTGCAATGAATCCTAATATATTTTCACATGTTTACATTTACTAAGGATAAATAAAGTTTTGCATTTTGGTCCAAAAGATTAAATTCACAAGTATTGAAGGGCAGAGCCTTGGCAGGGTTCCTGAAAAGGATCTGAAGGTTTTAGCTGACCACAAAGCTGAGGGCAGCAGCCAAAATACTCCAATTCAAATTTAGATTATGTTAAGAGAGGTTTATTATCTAGGACTACAAAAGTGGTAAAACTGTCATACTCTGACTTTGTCAAATTTTTGACATGTGGGCTCTAGGTTCACTCTTTCAACTGACACTTGGATTAGTAATTGGGGTCCTAGCTACCACTCTTCTCTGGGGGACATACAACAGTCTCTCTCTCTCTCTCTCTCTTTCTCTCTCTCTCTCTCTCTCTCTCTCTCTCTCTCTCTCTCTCTCTCTCTCTTTCTCTGTCTCTATCTCTCTCTGTCTCTCTCTCTCTGTCTCTCTTTCTCTGTCTCTCTTTGTCTCTCTCTCTTTCTGTCTCTCTCTATGTTTCTCTTTCTGTCTCTCTGTGTCTCTATGATTTTTTCTCTCTCTCTTTCCCTCCCTCCCTCTCTCTTCGTGTGTGTGTGTGTGTGTGTGTGTGTGTGTGTGTGTGTGTGTGTGTGTATTGTGTACTCTGGAGCCTGGAAATGCTGACGGTTAAATTTTCAATGTATTCACATCTCAGTATTCAGCAAATTCTATAGATTAGGGCTTGATTTATTGTAGTGTTGATTGCCTACACTTATGAAAGAGATGGGGAAGACATTAATAATGCAGATTAAACTTAAAAGTACATCATGTATTTTGTTTTCCACAAAGCAGGTTGTTGATTACTTAACATTTACCGGCATATCCCTCATTTTAGAAGGAACTCTTGAGTAGTTGATGTGTTAATTCCCCAACCAGCGTCTTCCCCCCATATATTAGGAATATATTGATCAGTTAATGTGTACCATTTTTTAAAATTACATTGATAACCTAGAAAAGGTAAATTGATACAATGCAAAAAAGAACTAGATTTGGAATCAGATCATATAGATTCAAATTCCATATCAGACATTTACTACTATTAAGTGATTTTAGGCAAGTTACTAGGCTTAGTTTCCAAATTAAAAAAAAAAAAATGTGCAAATTAGACAAGGCAATTTTCAAGATCTCCTCAAATTTTCTGACTATGAACCCATGATTATTAAGAAAGTTCCTGGTAGGCCAGAAATCTGGGCTACCCTTTTAAATATCATAGAATCACAGAATAAGAGAATATGAGAAGTAGAAAGAAATCAGGATGGGTAGAGGGTAGGTGATTTTAGGAATAGGGAGACTCCAAGAAAATCAATCTTGTTTTGGAGTTTATTGAGTTTACCACTAGTAAGGAAACCCCACCTCTACAGGTAGAGACTCCCCAAAATAAGTTTATATGAGAATGATATATTCTTAAACCACAAAAAGGGGAATATTTCAGGCAAAAAATAGGTTGGAAGGGGATATTGTATTAGATTAGATTATATTAGAGAATTTAGCTGGACTTGAATGACTAAACTGATTCCTGAAATTAGGAAGCCATAGAAGTTTCAGTGAAATGACCTTATTAGAGAGGATATTCTTGTACAAGGATCTTTGGAACAGGGAGCATGGCAAGGAATCCTTTATTTACTGGAGAAAGATAGAAGAGGGTATTCTCGATTGAAGATAGAGGGACATGTGCTCAGTTTGTGATCCATCAAGGCCACAAATTTATGCTATGCAAAAATTAATTGAGAGAACTCATGATGCTTAGTTTTGTTGGAGATATGCAGAGGGTTATTATACAAATAGTTTTCTTTAAGGGTTTTTTAATTATATTTTTATCTTGAATTTTATGAAAAAACAAAAAAAGAATGTTCTATAATCAGAACAGAAAAAAAGAATGATGTGTGAAAATGTAAATATTGTCTACAGTTGTTTTAGAGGGAAGGAAAGTATAGAATATATTCAATGTACTTTCAAAAATATCTTCCTTGTCTGTTTCCTTTAGTTCTTTTGTTTGCAATGTTAAAAAATGTGTCAGTTATTTTCTTACTTTTCTTTTTTGCTAATTCTCTTCCTATCCCCTCCATTCTTTCCCAATTCAAAGAGAAAAATATGCTCATAGCAAATAAGCATAGTCAAGTGAAACAAATCTAAATATTTGCCATGTCTGAAAATATGCAACTCATTCTTCGGTTTATCACCTTTCTGCAAGGAATATGGTAGTGTATTTCCTTATCAGTCCTTTGGTTAGTCACTGTATTGATCAGAATTTTTAAGTATTTCAAAAATTTTTTTCCTTTAAAATATTGTTATTGTGCCCAAGAATTGGGTGAGGGACTTGCCCTTTAGGATAGGAAATAAAACACTGTCTTGTAGTTCCAAAAGTGCATATACTAACCTAGGTACCAATTCTTGCAAAAATATAAAATAAATCTTTAAAGCATTCAAAAAATTTCAAATGAAATATTGTTACTGCATAAATTGTTCTCTTGACTTTTTTTCTTGCCACTGGATTTTGATGTCAGACAGTAGAAGGGGGAAATAAGCCTGACAATTTTGTGCAACTGCCTTACTTAAATCCAATTTGTGCTCAATTCACTCTCTGATATAATTGCTCTTCCTTGAAATCAAAGGAAAACAACAAGAGCATGCTCTTTTGATTCTGCTCAATTCACTTTTTATCAGTTCATAAATTTCTTCTTAGATATCTTGTAAGTTATCTCTTTCATCATTTTATGTATAGGTGTGTTGACATAATATTCCATAACAATCATTTGACATAATTTCTTGACTGATGGGAATTCCTTCTTTTTTTCTTTTCGTTCTTTCTTTTTTCTTTTTCTTTTTCTTTTTTTTGCTGAGACAATTGGGGTTAAGTGACTTGCTCAGGGTCACACAGCCAGGAAATGTTAAGTGTCTTAGGGGAATGCCTTTCTTATCAGTTTTATGCTACAATAAAAGTGCTGCTATAAATATTTTATATATAAGAACATTTTTAGTCTTTTAAAAAAATCTCTTTGAGGTATAGGCCAAAGTATTTGCATCACATAGTGAATACACATAAAAAACTTTCCAAAATGGAAGACTGATTTATTCTTCCACCAACAGTGCACCAGTGTACCAAAAACTATCATTTTTTTGTCAGTTTTGCAAATCTGGTAGAGTCTTCAAATACTTGAAATATGTTATAGATTTTTCCTCTTCCTCCTGCCACTTTACTCTTTATGTTAATATTAGGAACAGTATGAAGAAAATACAAAGGAACAAATATTAAGTTTTATGTACAGAAAAAACTTCCTAATGATCAAAATTCTCCCAAAGTAGAATGATTTCTTCAGGAAATACTAGGGCCCATTTCATAAGAATTATTCAAACAAATGTTTTATGGCCAGTTTTAAGGAATTCATGTTCAGGAATGGGCTAAACTATATAGTTTCTAAGGTTCCTTTCAACCTGGAAATTCTGTGATTCTTTGTAGTACTCTTTTTATCTTCCTTAAAACTAATTAAATTGTAGGGATGTGCAGTAATCAAATATAGATTATGGAATAGAGTGGACTCTTATTCAGGCATTAGTTGGACTATCTGAAGTCCCTAGCAAATACCCATTGTAATATGTACATTGTGAAGAGTCTAAGCTATCAGCACATTCTATCCTATATCTTTAAGAAACTGCGGTTCCTTCGCTTCACTCTTGGTGATCTGTTTCATTTTAAATGAAAACACATTGAAATTGATTTTGGTTGAGTTTTTGAGAATTGCCCAATACCTTTTGTAATAATTAAAGATTTTGATCACTTATAGTTTTAGAGCTGAAATGGAACTTGAACTTATTTAGAAAACTCTTTTTATATTATAGATTAGCAAACTGAATCTCAAAGTTAGGTCCAAGATCTAAGGTCATTCATATTAGAGGGGTGGAGAGGTGAGGGAACAAACATTTGTTATGTGCCCACTAGGTGCCGGGCACTGTGCTAAGCACTTAATTAATAATACCCCTATGTAGTAAGTGCCTGAACCCAGATTCAAAGTCAGGACTTTCTGATTACAGGGTTAGCTAGCATTGCATCTACTGTACTATTTAGTCAGAGAATAAGTACCAGAATTGAGATTTGAACCAGGCCTTCTGACTTACAATTCTGTAGTTTTCCTACTATATTATGTTTTTTCTATTAATGCCATTTTATATCTAGGCTGAAGAATCATTGATATAGAAGAATATTACTGGGAATCATCCATCAACAAGGTGGATTACAACACAGACCCTGACATGAAAGGCAATGAAAATCCTCTTCCCAACCAAAAATTAATTCTGTCCCCATCTGTCACTGTGGGACAAATAAGCATGAGAAGAATTAGACTGAAATCAGGAGGGTTTATATCTTGGCGCCAAAACTCACTATTTCTATGACCCTGGATAAGTCACTTTGTTTCTTTGAGATGCTTTATCCAATTCTTTAAATCAAACCAGAAATATTCATCCAATCTACCTCCCAGGGGTATTATAGAGAAAGTGCTTCATCGTCCTTAAAGAGCTATGTAAATATAAGCTATTACTATTGAATTATTGTGCCTGATATGCCACCATTCATCCTTCATTTGATTTAAGAGATTGACTGCTTCATTTAAAATGCAAATTCATTGTCTTAGAGAGATATTGTGCCATTTGTCAGAAGCTAAGACTTTAGCTCAGATTAGTTTATCATATTAGCTCTTACATATCAGCAAGACTCCTGGAACATGGGGCATGAACCAGAGCTTGTTGTATGTAGCTCAAACAATTCAGGGTGAGGGTTCATTGGATGTGGACATTAATTAGATAGATAAAAAACTGGAAGCAGCCTCAGATACCTTTCGTTTTCTCGAATTGCATTTTATATTTTACTAAAAATTTTTATTTTTAAAAACATATGCATGGATAATTCTTTGACATTAACCCTTGTAAAACCTTGTATTCCAATTTTGCCCCCTTCCTAAATGGCAAGTAGTCCAATATATGTTAAACATGGTCAAAATATATGTTAAATTCAATACACACACACACACACACAAACATATATATTTTTCTTGCATAGCAAGTTAATTGCATATACATATATATATGTATATGCAATTAACTTGCTATGCAAGAAAAATCAAATCAAACCAGGAAAAAATGAGAAAGAAAATAAAATGCAAGCAAAAAACAACAAAAAAGTGAAAATGCTATGTTGTATTCCACACTCTGTTCCCATGGTTCTCTCTCTGGGTGTTGCTTGTTCTCTGCATCACTGCACAAGTAGAACTGGTTTGAATCATCTCATTGCTGGAGATGGCCACGTTCATCAGAATTGATCATCATGTAGTCTTGTTCTTGCTGTGTATAATGGTCTCCTCGTTCTGCTCATTTCACTTAGCATCACTTCATGTAAGCCTTTCCAGACTTCTCTGAAATCATCCCACTGGTCATTTCTTATAAAACAAAAATATTCCATTATATTAATATACCATATTAACTTATTCAGCAATTCTCCAACTGACAGATATCCACTCCATTTCCAGTTTCTTGCCCAAACATTTTTGCTCATGTGTCTCCTTTTCTCTCTTTTTAGATCTCTTTGGGATATATTGCTCTAATTTTATAGGTTAAAAATGGGGTGATAGGAATGAAAGGACTGCCATCCCATAGCTAAAATAGTAACAGAAATGGGCTTTGAACTGAGGTCAGATAGACCTTTTATAAAAGACAGGGGTGGAGGTAGGAGAGGTGTCTTATAACTCTTATTTGGGGCCAATCTTATTCCTTTTGACTTTTCAATATTCAATAGTAATTTTTTGTGGTGGTTGTCCTTTTCACTTAGACAGTGGTAGTCATTGTGTATGTTGTATCTATGTGCTTTACTTTCCATGCTATTCCTTATTATTTTGTATTCTGTGTTGACTCAACACTGCATGTCTGTTTTGGGCAGGTGAGAGCCGGGAGATGAGTACTTGGGAGAGGAGAAACATCCTTTTCCCTTTCCTGCTTTAACACAAGACACAGGTGATCCTAGACTCTCTTTAAAGAACAATTCAGAAAGAAAACTAAGACTGGAAAGACATGTAGAGGAGCTAATATCTCAAATCTGTCACTGATTTCCAAATTGCTGTCCTAGAGACTAACAAATTTCCCTTGGATGACATTAGGACCTCTCTATATTGAGTTGAGATATCTTACTCCAGGTGGTACCATTTATTCAGTTTGTGTATTTCCTTATACAACTTAATGTGTATAACTTGTCTGATTTTAGTTTTGCTATCTTCTTGGAAAGATGGAAACTCATTATTCACTATTTTTGATGGTATTTTGTGTAACTGGCCCTTGTGAGGTAGAAGTCAAGCTTGCTCACATAAATAAAGGGCAATACCTTCTCCTCTTAAAGAATAAGAGGAAAATAGCTTGAAATGAAAAAAAAAAAGTTCCTTTAGTCTACCAATATTGGGAGGGGGAGAGGCTCAGATAGACATAATACTAATCTAGCATCCCTTTTTTGAGGAGAGCAGAATGAGGTAGGGATCAAATTCTCCCATGGAGAGAAGTGAGCAAAATTCCTCTCTGTTTACATAAATTCACATCTGCAAACATATGATCCTCATGAAACATATAGCCTATATCTGTCTCATCATGTTCAGCATTTCTTACAATAAACTACTATATCACTGAATTCTCATGATCAAGCATTCTTATATGGACTAGACCTATGTATTTGAGATGCCTTTCTGGAGAAGGGCCATTAAAGCTTTATTTGGCTTACCAAAGCAAATTTTCTCTTGTAATTCATAAATAATAAACTAAATTGGATCTCTTAGTCTCTTAGTTACTGTCAGTTGTATAACTTCAGAGACATGAGTTGCTATTGAAAATCATTTATGAAAGTCTCCTGTTGTCTTATTTTCATCATGGGCATCCTCAATATTTGTATATATACAATTCTCATTCATGTTTTGCAAAGATTAGAAAATAGCCACATGGGTCAGTAGTTATTGATATCTTTTTTGGGAGACAATTATATTTTTCAGTAGGTATTTTCCATTCTTTTGATTTCTTTCCCTATTACAATGTGTTATAAAATTGTCCCTTAATCATTTTTAGATATATCTTCTCCAGTCAGTGAACAAGCATTTATTAACTACTTCACTATGTGCCAGGTACTGTGCTAAGCATGAAGGAGACAAACAAATGCAAAAAACAGTTCTTACTGGCAAAAAAGGCAATATAATATAGATATAACTACATATAAACAAGATATGGGACAACATATAAACAGTTGTGTAGAAACAGCATAAATTAGAGAAAACAGAGGGAAATCACTAGCATTTAGAAGGATAGAACAAGACTTCTTTTTTAACTTTTAAATTTATTGAGATTATATAATTAACTATACAACATTTCATATTAAAAAGTAATAGGAATTATGTCCTCTTTGCTGTGATCTCATTTTATCCAATTTGAAAATGAGTTCACAAGAAGTTTTAAAAATGTCACTTTTTTTTTGATTCAGCTAACAATATTTATGTTCTCTCCCTTCTCTCCCCCTACCATGGGGTTAAGGAACCTATAGGGAAAGATAAAAACTTTAACAAATACACAGTCACCAATTATGTCCAAAAACGTATGTCTTGTGCTCACACTTGCACTCTCTCTGTATTGCTGTCTGTCTTTGTCTCTGTCTCTCTCCATCTCTTTTTTTCTCTCAGTCTCTCACATGTACAGTCATATATATATGAGTATATCAATACACAAATACATGTGTGTGTTTTTAAATGAACAAAAATAAGTCTTTCTACCTCTCCATCAAACTATTGGAGGGAAGATGCAAAGCAATAATACATAGTGAAGCAACATAAATTTATGGCGAGACTTCTTGCAGAAGGTGAGACTTTATCTGAAACTTTTAGAAATGCAAGGAAACTAAGAGACAGAGATGAGGAGAGTTAGGATTTTGGGCTTGAGAATCAGTAATTTATTAGATCCAACTCCTCTTCCCAACTGGAAAATACAACAAAGAGTTAATAAAATAACAATAAAAATTATAATGAGAATTTGATCGTCCAATTCTCTGTAATTAATCAGTATGGATAATTTTGTCACCACCACAGATAATTCCATATCTAATTCTATTTATGTATATATATATATATATATATATATATATATATATATATATATATATATATAAAAAATCTGGTGATAAACCTCTTTGTACTTAGCTTAGATGGTCATCTCATAGACTATCCAAGACAAAGCTTATAATTTTGATATGTATTCTGCTCTCCTAGCCTTCAAAGATGCAGAGTCAGCTTCATGTCATTCTTCATTTATAAATTGGAGCTAATAATGTCACTAGTGGTTGCCTCAGAATTGTTAGGAGACTCAGATGAATTATTGCTGGGAAATTTTTTTCCAAGTTAAAAAGACCGTATAAATGTCAAGTATAATAATAATAGTGATAATAATTATCATCATCATCCAATTGTTGTTGTTATTATTATAAGCCTCACAAATTATTACATACATTTTACAGAAGGAAATAGAGATACTGGCATGAAGATGCATCTCATAGAGAAATTTTCACTACTTCATCATTTTACTTTTAGCTGGTCTACGTCATTCAAATACAATAATTTTCATTTTGGGATTATTGAATATATAGTAAGAGGTACCATGGAAAGAATTCTGAACAAGAGTTCCGATTCTGTTTCTACCATTAATTTGCTAAGTAAACCTAAGGAAATAATTTCCTTTCTTTGAACCTACCTCAGTGTGTCCATTTAATTTAAAATCATTTTAAGCACTAATATTTTATGTTCTTTGTTCAAACATTATTTGTTTTAATGGTTTTTCCAAATGTAATGTTCTAAATTCTGGGTTAATATTTTGTTTTCTATGAAATTTTGCAGATCTGATCTATTTTTTAATTTAATAATTGCCCATGGAAAAATTCTCAATTTCTGGTTTTATTTTTCATTATAAGTCTTCTAAAAAGTTTCCAAATGATGAAAATAGGTGTTATGATAACATTACATAAGTGATATACAAAGACAGCTGGCTAAACAATTGTAATCATTAATCAGGATGTGTATTCCAAATGCTCAAATATTTTTGTCAAATGTCCAAATAAAAGCTCATCACTATTGGGAAACTGTTATTTTTCCTGCTTATGAGTAATTTTTATTTGCTGTCAGATTAATTCATGTCCCAGTGGTAGTGCAAGTGCCACAATGTTTTATTGGGGATATAGGAAAACAGTGGAACGTATTTGGGAAACCAGGCATGCTTAAGAGATAAATAACCCAATGATGAAATCTCTGAAACATAGAGCAATCTGTTAGAGGTGGGGAGTAACTTCATATTAAAACCCATTATTTTTTAATGCATATAAATACAGCTAAAAATATTCACAGCATAACGATCTTTTGTTTTGGAGAAAAATGCCTCATATTCTTTTGAATATAGGTAGTATGGGAGTAGTTAAAAAGAATAAGCTTAGAATGGATTTGAATTCTGATTCTCAGCAATTCTGAATTGTATGACTGTTTAAGTCAGGATAGTTTTCTGAATCTCATTTATCTCATCTATAGAATGCCATTGTTTTTTTTTATGTATTTCTTATTAGGAAGAAAATTAATTTTTAAGTAAGCTCTCAATTTGAGTTTTTATTATTAGAGAAAGCTTTTTAAGAGTAAAAAAGAAGACAGCATAACTGACTGATACATATATTTGAAAACATGAGCAATGTGTAATACACACAACCTCCCCATTCATGAAGAGGTAGGCTAGGGATGTCTTCTCATATCTCTTCATTTGAGTTCCATTTGTTCTTTATGTTTGTTAAACTTACTTTTAATATTTTGTTGTGTCATTGTTCTTTCCATTTACAATTCTGTAATTACTGTATATATTATTTTCTATCTCTATGATATTAAATATGTTATATTTGCTTCCTTTATTGCATCATTTCACATGCATCTTTTTATGCTTCTTTGTATTTATCATACACATCATTTCTTAGAGAACAATAATATTCCATTGCATACATATATTACAATTTTATTAACCTCTCCCAAATTTAGGAGCATCTTCTTTGTTTCCAGTTCTCAGATATTGCAAAATGGACTACTATAAAATTTTGGAGTATATAATAACTGTTTTCTTATTGATGGCTTTCTTGGGAAATCAAGTATAGAGTCTTTGCTTCAAAAGGTGTGGACATTTTAGTCACATTATTTGCATAATTACAAATTGCTTTCCAAAATGTTGTGCTACTTCATAGTTCCATCAATAATGAATTAATATGCCTATCTTTCCACAACTCCTCCAACATGGACTATTGCAAATTTTTGACTTTTTTTTTTAACCAATTTTCTAAGTGTAAGATGAACTCTTCAGTATTGTTTTGATTTGCATTTCTCATATTATTAACGATTTGGAACATTTTTATGTGGTTGAGAATATTTTACAGTTCTTTTGAGAACTGATTATTCCTATCTTTTAATCACTTATTTATTTGAGAATGACTATTTGTTCTATCCATATACATTAATTGTTTATTCTGGATATGAAATCCTTATCAGAGCAATGAGATAAAAAAAAAATTCCTCCATTCAACCATTTCCCTTTTTCCTAGATGCAATAATATTGTTTGCAGAATAATAGTTCAAGCAGTCAAAGTTATCTTTTTTATTTTTTTGTAATTGCCTTTCTGTCTTGTTTGTGTAAGAATATATTTCTTTTCACATTGCAGTGAAGTATACAATCTCACATTTATTGATGAGTATGGTTTAAGGTTTTGGTCTGAGGCTAATTTCTGTCAGACTGCTTTCCAGTTTTCTCCAGCAGTTTTTATTGAATAAGGCATTTCTTTCTCAAGTAACTTATGTTTTCCACTGTATAAAACATTGAATTATTGATTTTTGTTATTTCTGACTCTCCCTTTTGTTGCATTAACCTATCTCTCTATTCTTTAGTACCATATTTTGATAAGACAGGTTTTGATTACTGCTAATTTGTATTGTAGTTTGAGGTATAAAAGTCCTGGTCTTTTTTCATTCTTTTTTTTTTTTTTTAAATCCTTTAGATCTTGTGTTATTCTATTTGCATTTTGTTATGGCTTTTATCAAACTCTTTAAAGTATTCCCTTGGTTATTTGGTGGGCATAACGTTAAAAGTATAAATTAATTTTAGTAATATTGTCATTTTTATTATATTGGTATGCACGATCCATAAGTACTGAATATTCCTCCAACTTTTTATATTCTTTATTTCTTTAATAATGATTTGTAGTTTAATCTCTACATTGTGATTTGTAATTTAATCTATAGTGTCCTTCAGGAAGTTGATTGCCACATAATTTATGCATTTTGTAACAATATAAAATGGTATTTCTTTTTCTATTACTGCTTCTCCTATTTTGTTATTATTATATAGAAATGTCGATTTTTGAGGATCTATTTTGTAACCTTTAAATTTGTTGAAGCTATTGTCTCAATTATTATATTTGCTGATTCTCTGGCTTTTTCCAAGTAAACCTCAGGGAACTGTGGTTTGAAATGCAAACTTAGGGCTGCATCTTACTGTCTCAGCCTTCTCTTACACTAGGAAATTTATGGTTTGCCCGTTGAAGTCTCGGCTCTGACTTTTGGGTGGTCAGAATTAGCACAGATGGATGCTGTGCTCTTTCCATTTTGGAAAGGCTTGTTGGAGTTTTTGCACAGTCTACTATAGCAATGATGTTCTCCCTCCATCTTTTAGCTCTCTGCTAGCCATCCAGGGACTGCCTTCCCTAGAACAGTAGTTCAGGGCTTTGCAATGCTGGTTCTTCTGGATTGTAGTCCAATGGTGAAGAAGGAAGTCTAAGTCTGGAACAATCTTCTGCAGATTGAAACTTGATCTCTACACGACCTGCAAAAGGGAAAGGGGATTAGAGAACCACTGTGAGTTTTGGTGACAATCTCTATTATATCATTTGGGATGTTAGTATGTTCTCAAAGTTAGTAGTGGGCAAGGTGGAGAAACAGTGTTGAATGTGTTCCTGGATTTTTTAACCTGGATTATCCTAATCCATGGAAACAGTTGAAGTTATTTCATTTTTGGCATATCATTTTTATTTTTGAAAAGCTTGAGAGGTTTTAGGAGTTGGAAAAAAGTCTAATTTGACACCTTTTTGCACATATGACCCAGAAATCTGTGCAGATTCTTTTTGATTGCTGGTTCTTTTTCTTCTCATTAATCAACAATCCCTTTAATAATATGTTCTAACATTTGGCTATGAATAAAAATTAGGCTCGTTAGTCTTTTTTTTTTTTTTTTTTTTTTGCAAATTTCCTTCTTTTCAATCTTACCCCTTAAAAAAGATGCCATTTCTCTTCTCCTCTATTCTCCAATCCCTTGCTCCATTGTGGAACATACCTTTCCAGATTTGAACCCTGAATTATTCTCACCATTCATCTTCATTCCTACTTACGTGATACTAAACTGAACTGGAAGAAATCATGAATAGGTCCATTATAATTTATGTCATTTCATCTCAATTCTGCTCCCATAATCTTAATTTATTTTATATGAAATTCTATGTGATAACTGTTGCAAAACTTCTCATCTCTTTTCCCCTCCATTTAAACAAACATGACTAAGATATGTTACCCTACTTTTCCATTCAAGGATTGAATAAGGAGGTAATTCTTCTCCTTGTGAAAGAAGTTTTCTGTAAGTCTGTCCCGGTTTCTCCAGCAGTTTGACTCCACTTCTAGTCCAATTTTCTCATCCTCATTTTCTCCCTATCAATGATCTCCACTGTTCCCTATAAAAAACAAATTAGATTTTTTTTTTAAGGATGAGAAACCAAGTTTCCCACCTTTACAAAAAAAAATCTTTCATTTCATCCTACCTTCTCTACTGCTTATGCTTCTAAATCTTTTATTCATTTTTTTCACAGCTAAACTATTTGCAAAAACTCAACAGTTCCTGTGTTCACTTCCTCTTGCCATACAATTTTTTATCTTATCATTCAAATGAAATAGTGCTATTCAAAAGTTAACAACATTTTATTATTGCAAATACAATGGTCTTTTCTCTCGACTTATTCTTCTGCAGAATTTGTTTGCCTTCTCCTGAAAACTCTTTCCCCTTTAGGATTTGTGATATTGAAATTCTTATTTCTCCTACCTGTCATTTCTTCCTAATCTCTTTTACAGTCCTTTCCATCCATTTTGCCCCTCACATTAACCAAAGATGTATTCTAGGCTATTGCTTTTGTTTTTTCTTCTTCTTTTTTCTCTCCAAATATATCACTTGTTGATTGTATCATCTTTTACAGGTTCAGTCATCATTACCATGTGATGGCCAGCCAACTGCCCTATGGACTTCTTGAATTGGATTCTCAATTCATCTCATCTCAAATTCAAGATGTCCAAAACATAATTCATTATATTTCTCTCTAAACACACTTCCCTTCTGAGTCCCCCTGTTACTGTGAGGGATTTTTTTCCTACTGGAAACCAAAATCCCTCTGGGCTCTCAATATCTGTATCATCCTCATTTCTCATTTTCACTCACATATCCAATTCATTGAAATTTTTTTTTTCATTTCTACCTTTAACTGCCCCGTGTGTGTGTGTATGTGTGTGTGTATATTCCTTTATTTCCACTATCCTGGTTCAAGATGTCATTATGTATCTTGAACTTTATTAATAGCCTTATAATTAATTCCCCTCTCACCAACTCAAGTTTTTTTTTTTTTTTTTTCATCCCAATGCACTTTTTAAGAAAAAAAAAATAAAGCTTTGTTTTTTCTACTTTTAGTTTGTTGTCTGTCAGGACTGTTAAATTTTGTGACATTTTGCTACCTCTTATTGCGTTTTTAATATTGTGATTTTGCAAAGTGATACTACTCCAAGAGTATATCTAAAAGTTGCAGTTCTTAAAGTGTCTTCAGTGTCAGTTAAAAACATTACAGTGACTATTAGTATAGGCAAGTCAAGAGATTCTAGGTTTAGTCATAGAGACCTGGACCAGGAGTCAGAAAAATCTGAGTTCATAGCTAGCCTCAGACACTTACTCTCTGAGTGACCCTGAGCAAATTAATGAACCACTGTCTGCCTCAGTTTCCTCAACTGCAAAATAAGGATAATTATAACACCACCTTACAGGGGTGTTGTGAAGATAACATGAGATAAAGTTCAAAGTGCTTAGCATAATACCTGGCATTTAGTGATCACAAAATACATGCTTGTTCCCTCCCTCCCCATATTATTGATTTTTTATCTTGGACCCCTTTTCTCTGGGACTCAGTTTTCTCATCTGTATTACAAAATAAATTGACAGACAAGCTTGCATATAGTAGGCACTAAATAAAAGCTTATTCCTTCCTTCCTTCATTTAAGTTAATAATTAAATTATGCTACTATTATTTAATTATTATCACCACCAAGACAGAGAAGCATGTGAATGAGAACTGGAGTGCAAAAATGTAAGAACTGAATCTATTTATTTAGCGCTATACCAATCAGACTTCCTCCCAAAAAACTATTATAATGACCTAGAAAAAATAACAACAAAATTCATCTGGAAGAAAAAAAGGTCAAGACTTTCAAGGGAACTAATGAAAAAAAATCAAATGAAGGTGGCCTAGCTGTACCAGATCTAAAACTATATTATAAAGCTTCAGTTACCAAAACCATTTGGTACTAAGAAATAGATTAGTTGATCAGTGAAATAGGTTAGGTTCACAGGACAAAATAGTCAATAACTATAGTTTTAGTGTTTGACAAATCGAAAGACCCAGCTTTTGGGATAAGAATTTACTGTTTGACAAAACTGCTAGGAAAACTGGAAACTAATATGGCAGAAACAAGGCATTGACCCATACTTAATATCATACACCAAGCTAAGGTCAAAATGGGTTCATGATCTAGGCATAAAGAATGAGATTATAAACAAATTAGAGGAACATAGGATAGTTTACTTCTCAGACCAATGGAGGAGGAAGGAATTTGTGACCAAAGGAGAATTGGAGGTCATTATTGATCACAAAATAGAACATTTTAATTATATAAAATTAAAAAAGCTTTTGTACAAACAAAATTAATGCAAACAAGATTAGAAGGGAAGCATTAAACTGAGAAAACATTTTTACAGTCAAAGGGTCTGACAAAGGCCTCATTTCCAAAATATATAGATAATTGACTCTAATTTATATGAAATCAAGCCATTCTCCAATTGATAAATGGTCAAAAGATATGAACGATTTTCAGATGAAGAAATTGAAACAATTTTTAGTCATATGAAAAGATACTCTAAATTACTTCTAATCAGAGAAATGCACATTAAGACAACTCAGATACTACTACATACCTGTCAAATTGGCTAGGATGACAGGAAAAACATAATGACGAAAGTTGGAGGGGATGTGGGAAAACTGGGACACTGATACATTGTTGGTGGAATTGTGAATATATCCAGCCATTCTGGAGAGCAATTTGGAACTATGCTCAAAAAGTTATCAAACTGTGCATACCCTTTGATCCAGCAGTGTTTCTACTGGGCTTATACCCCAAAGAGATACTAAAGAAGGGAAAGAGACCTGTATGTGCAAGAATGTTAGTGGCAGCCAGAAACTGGAAATTGAGTGGATGTCCATCAGTTGGAGAATGGCTGAATAAATTGTGATATATGAATACTATGGAATATTATTGTTCGGTAAGAAATGACCAGCAGGATGATTTCAGAGAGACCTGGAGAGACTTATATGAACTCATGCTGAGCAGAACCAGGAGATCATTATGTACTTCAACAACAATACTATATGATGATCAATTCTGATGAACATGGCCATCCTCAGCAATGAGATGAACCAAATCAGTTCCAATAAAGAAGTAATGAACTGAACCAGCTACACCCAGGGAAAGAACTCTGGGAGATGACTATGAACCATTACATAGAATTCCCAATCCCTATATTTTTGTCTGCTTACATTTTTGATTTCCTTCTCAGGTTAATTTTACCTTATATCTTAGTCCTATTTTTCTTGTGCAACAAAATAAAATGTATGGATATGTATACATATATTGTATTTAACTTATACTTTAACATATTTAACATGTATTAGTCTACCTGCCATCTGGGGGAAGAGATGGGGGGAAGGAGAGGGAAAAGTTGTAACAGAAATTTATATAAAATTTTACTTATTATAAAATAAAGATTAAATGATATAATACCTGTTAAGCACAATGTCTGACAAACAGTAGGAGATTAATAAGTCCTCCCTCCCTCCTTCTCTTTTTCACTTCCTTCCTTCCTTCCTTTCTCTCCTACCCAAATTGTTTATCCTAAGAACTGAAAAATTTTCGGGAATTCCAGGTGAGACCATAACGAATGTAGGATTTCCTGAGCAGCCTTTAACATTCTTGGATAAAACACAAAAGAATGTTTGTAGGAGTTTTGTCACATCAATATAATGCTCAGTGATCTACCACAAACATATTACTATGAATGAAAAGCCCCAGCCTGCAGGTTGGGAATCCTTATTGAGATAATAAAAATCCAAGGCTTATAATTTATCTAGTACTGTGGTAGGTGGGGAAGGGATTGGGGGAAGGTAATACAGTAAAGCAGAGAAAAAGAAAATGATGGCCTGGGGAATGTGTGCACTGATTGAATTGATGCTAATTTGTTTTAATTCATTTTAATATCCGTATTAAAGACTTTATATAACCATGTCCATTTAAGAGATTTAAAGGAAACACCTAGCAATTGTTCTCATAAAATTTAGGTGCAGGGGTGAGAAGAAAGGGTAAATGACAGTTTGTATTCTTCAAATCTAGGAGAAACAGGAAACATTGTAATAAACTCAAAATAACCCTTGGTTTGCGATGATGCATATGGCAAATAGAGCAGAACACTTGACTGACAGAATATGGCTCAGTCATAACTTCTAAAGGCAACTCTGGATGGTGACCCCACAGTGTGTTATACAGAAAAAGAAAGGGATCTAGAAAGGGGAAGAGACTTGGGTTGTATATAGGTAAGTAGGAAAGATGAGGTCCAACTCTAGATGATAGGAAGCTTCAAGTTTAGTCATTTTAGGGGGCACTTTAGTACATATTGATTGATTGATTTTGCAGATGAGACAACTAGGGTTTAGAGAGACAAGATAACTTTTTCAAGATCACAGCAGAGATTAATGTTAAAATCTTAACTCTAAATGCAGGGCCCTTTTCTCTACATCAGGCTATCATCATGTCTATTATTCTTTTTAATGCACAGGCATCTGGATGGCCTAGTGGCTAGAGTGCAGGACTTAAGAATCAGGAGACCTGAAAGATTAAATGCTTACTAGCTATGTGACCCAGGCAAGTTATTTGATCTCTGTCTGCCTCAGTTTTTCCAACTATAAAATTAGGATAATAATAGCACCTTCCTCACAAGGTTGTCATATAAGGATAAAATGATATAACATAAAATGCCTTACAATAACTTCAGAGGTAACTTATTTTGAAAGCATTACAAATCATGCTTTCGTATAATTTTCAACCCTATAGCATGTAACATGGCTGTCTTTCTATTTATATTTCTATTCCTATAATTTAACACAGTTCCTGGCACATAGTAAATACTTAATAAATACTTGTTGACTAATTGATATTTAGGAGGATTTATTGAGCACCTTCTATTTTCCTCTTTGGTTCTATATTCTTGATTTCATCATTCATTCATTAGTTCCGTATCTTATTTCTTTTCTCATTTTTGCCCTTCACCATCTCTGTCTATGAACTGGACAGAAGGACATTTCACTGATTGTGAAAGAGAAAAGGAAGACCCTAGGGAGAAAATTTCAGAAAGGTATTAAGGACCATTAGATTGTAAGCTTCTTGAGGGCAAGGACTGTACTTTGTTTCCTTTTTTATCCCCATTCTTTGTATGGTATCTGGCACATAGTAGGTGCTTCATAAATACTTATTAATTGATATGAGGATTAGCTGGAGAGACAGAATGTTCAGCCTGGTTTAGCCTGTAGGATCCAGAACATAAAGGGACCATTTCAATTTTTAAATAGGCAAAGACCTATCAGGTTGAGGACATATTAGAGTTATTCTTTTTGGACTTAGAGAGTAGAACCAGAAGCAATGGATTGAAGTTAAAATGGCAGAATTGTTTTATGTTATGGAGAAAAAAAATCTGCCTAGCTTTTCTAGCGGTACTAAAGTGGGATATATGGCCTTAGTTCAGTTTCACTGATAGTTTTCAGACAAAGGTTGCAAGACTACTTATCACATTTTAGAGAAAGGTCTTGTTCAGGTTTAAGTTTGACTAACAACACTGGGATACCTTCTACTTCTGTGATTCTGTGTTTATCAGTCTTTGAGGAATGAGGAGGTGTTAAAGAAATGCAAACTTAGAAAGTTAACTTTTCTTCCCAGGAATTTGATAGTGGAGATGAGAGTAGAAATAGAACAAGTGTTTGTAGTGGCTAGAAACTGGAAATTGAATGGATGCCCATCAATTGGAGAATGGCTGGGTAAATTGTGGTATATGAATGTTATGGAATATTATTGTTTGGTAAGAAGTGATCAGCAGGATGAATACAGAGAGGCCTGGAGAGACTCACATGAACTGATGCTAAGTGAAATGAGCAGAACCAGGAGATCATGATACACTTCAACAATGATACTGTATGAGGATGTATTCTGATGGAAGTGGATTTCTTTGACAAAGAGACCTAATTCAGTTTCAATTGATAAATAATGGACAGAAGCAGCTACATCCAAAGAAAGAACACTGGGAAACAAATGTGAACTATTTGCATTTTTGTTTTTCTTCCCGGGTTATTTCTACCTTCTGAATCCAATTCTCCCTATGCAAGAAGAGAACTGTTCGGTTCTGCAAACATATATTGTATCTAGGACCACATATCTAACATATATAGGACTGCTTGCCATCTAAGGGAGGAGGTGGAGGGAGGGATGGGAAAAATTGGAACAGAAGCAAGTGCAAGGGATAATGTTGTAAAAAAAATTACCTTGTCATGGATTCTGTCACTATAAAGTTATTATAAAATAAAATAAAATAAAATATATATATATATAAAAAAAGAAATAGAACAAGTGTTATGCCACAGTCTCCTTGAACTGTTCTACCTCAGTTTTCATGCCTTAGTTTCCCTGAGTGCTGGTATGTAACCCTCCCTCCCCCTTTTTTGTGTCCATTAGGGCTGCACTACTTCCTCTAAACATTACAAAAAATAAGACTATCTTGGATACCTAATTGACATCTTTACTTCTGCTTATTCAGACATCCTGACTCTGGCTTCCTAGTAAGAATTTATAGTTTTCCCCCCATCCTGCTAGAACCAAATTTATGGTCCTGAAACTTCCCACTCTTTGGTTCCTGCCTTTGTTTCTCTTATTAGAGTCCTATTAAAAAAAAAAAAAAAAAAAAAAAACTGGGATTCTCACATTCCCACTGGATACTTTGAGATGAGTCTTGTCTAGTCAATCAATTAAGCTCTCCAATAAATAAAATATTCAAACTCTAATCTCTGTCTTGCCTCAGTTTCTCCATCATTACAAAAGAACTTGTGTAATTTATGATTTATGAATTTATGAAGGATTTCTGATTTATGGAGGATTTATGAAGATTATTTTAGTATAGAAGGAGTTCTACACAGAAGGACATACTAAATTGAAGATGCTTGAGGAAATGGGACAGTTGAGAAGAAATATCTCAAAGAAAAGGAAGGGGAAAGGAAAAAGCCTAAGAAACAGCTTTGCCTTAGGAAAAAGAATCACATGATTTAATGAACTAGGAAGAAAGGAAAAGATGAATGAGGAAGCAAAAAGATTAAAAGGCATGTAGGAAAACAATTTAAGGAGGTTTTTTTTTTTCTTTTTGGTTTCAATAGTTAAAGGAACATTCTCTACATTTTTATCACTTGACCTTTGTAAGTTTCTCTCTTCTATGGCCTGATTTTTTATTATAGCAAGTTTATTTATTTTTAATATACATAGCTTTATGAATCATATTGGGAGACAAATATCAGGGAAAAAGGGAAAAACCATGAGAGAGATTAAAAAAAAAAAAACCAGAAAAAACAAAAGAACATAGCATGTGTTGATTTACATTCAGTCTCCTTAGTTCTTTTTTTTCTGGATGCAGATGGCATTTTCTGTCCAAAATCTATTGGAATTGCTTTGGATCGCTGAACTACTGAGAAGTCTTCTATGACTTGATGCTAATAGTTTGTCTTGACTAATCAATCAAGTTTTAGTATTTATATAATCATTTCAAATGGGTTGTAAGGAGGGTTAAGACAACCCTGGTACCTCAGAGCCAAAAAATTTTGAAAAAGAATATTGAGGTGAGGGTTCCCCAATAAGCTTAGAACTTAACTATCATGGAGAGATATCTGAAGCTCTGTTTTGAGAGATTGCCACTTTCTTGAATGGAGATATTTAGGAAATAATATGTTTTAAAGATTAGAGATCACTAAGTTCAACCTTATCATGTTGTAGATGAGGAAATGGTGACTTGCCAATCAGCTAATCAAACATTTATTAATTACTTAGTAGACCTGAGAGATGAACTGCTTTTGTTCCAAGAGAAATCAACAGGTATTACATCCAAATAGCAAGCTCAAGAGAAAAAAGACTGGCAAATGAAAGCCAGCTTACTGAAGTTGGAGCTGGATACACTTTTTTCCTGGAGTGGTGCATGTGAGAGAGTGCCATGAAGCTGGCATGTTTGTTTGTTTGTTTGTTTGTTTTTAATAGCTTTTTATTTACAAGTTATATGTATGGGTAATTTTACAGCATTGACAATTGCTGATCCTTTTGTTCCAATTTTTCCCCTCCTTCCTCCCACCTCTTCCCCTAGATGGCAGGATGATGAGTAGATGTTAAATATATTAAAGTATAAATTAGATACACAATAAGTATACATGACCAAACCGTTATTTTGCTGTACAAAAAAAATTGGACTCTGAAATATTGTTCAATTAGCCTGTGAAGGAAATCCAAAATGCAGGCAGGCAAAAATAGAGGGATTGGGAATTCATTGTAATAGTTCTTAGTCATGTCCCAAAGTTCTTTCCCTGGGCATAGCTGGTTCAGTTCATTACTGCTCCATTGGAACTGATTTGGTTCATCTCATTGCTGAGGATGGCCAGGTCCATCAGAATTGGTCATCATATAGTATTGTTGTCATCATATAGTATTGTTGTTGAAGTATGTAATCATCTCCTGGTCCTGCTCATTTCACTCAGCATCAGTTCGTGTAAGTCTCTCCAGGCCTTTCTGAAATCATCCTATTGGTCATTTCTTATCGAACAATAATATTCCATAATATTCCTATACCACAATTTATTTAGCCATTCCCCAATTGATGGGCATCCACCCAGTTTCCAGTTTCTGGCCACTACAAAGAAGGCTGCCAAAAATATTCATGCACATATAGATGCCTTTTCCTTCTTTATGATCTCTTTGGGATATAAGCCCAGTAGAAATACTGCTGGATCAAAGGGTATGCACAGTTTGATAACTTTTTGAGCAGAGTTCCAAATTGATCTCCAGAATGGCTGGATATATTCACAATTCCACCAACAATGTATCAGTGTCCCTGTTTTCCCACATCCCCTCCAATATTCTGCATTAACTTTCCCTGTCATTCTAGTCAGTTTGACAGGTGTGTGGTGGTATCTCAAAGTTGTCTTAATTTGCCTTTCTCTGATTAATAATGACTTGGAGATCTCTTCATATGGCTAGAAATAGTTTCAATTTCTTTGAGAATTGTCTGTTCATATCCTTTGACCATTTATCAAATGGAGAATGGCTTGATTTCTTATAAATTAGAGTCAATTCTCTATATATTTTGGAAATGAGTCCTTTATCAGAACCTTTGACTATAAAAATATTTTCTCAGTTTATTGCTTCCCTTCTAATCTTGTCTGCATTTGTTTTGTTTCTACAAAAACTTTTCAGCTTGATATAATCAAAATTTTCTATTTTGTGGTCAATAATGATCTCTAGTTCTTCTTTGGTCATAAATTCCTTCCTCTTCCACAGGTCTGAGAGATAAACTATCCTGTGTGTCTCTAATTTATTTATAATCTCATTCTTTATGGTTAGGTCATGAACCCATTTTGACCTTATCTTGTTGTACCGTGTTAAGTATGGGTCGATGCCTAGTTTCTGGCATAAGTTTTGTAATCAGATCTGATCTTGTCAACAATCTTAAAGACTTCCCAAAAAGTAATAAATGATAGGCTCATGGCAATATGATTGCCACATTTTGGAAAACACCATGCTACCACAATGACAAACCTTGATGAGAACAAAGAAAAATTTTATGAAGACCTGGAGAGCCTTTTCATCAACGTGCCCAAAGAAGGCAAGCTTGTAATTCTGGGTGACTTTAATGTCGGAGTGGGCAGAGTATGAGATGTGTCAAAGATTGCTTGGGAAGAATGGAATCAGAAACAGAAATAGCAAGGATCACTTACTATTGAAGACTTGTTATCTCATGATCTCATCACCAACGGTGTCTTCCATTTATCTAAGCACAATAGAACTCCATGGATGTACCATTGCTGCAATGGTACATTGCATTTGGCATTTAATAGATTATGTCATTGAAAGAAGAAGAAACAGAGGCTTGTGAGAGTGACAAAGGAGGGAATGGTGCTCAATGATGGATTCATTTAGTCTTATCTCTCCCAGCTAGATAGTTACATTCTGCAAAAGTGGTGGACCCAAGGCAAGACCTTTTGGAAGATCAGTGCACTTCTCCATGCAGGAACAGTTTGTTACTGACTTGGAGGGGAAAATGAACCAATGCATAAGTGACAATGGTGGAGCAGAAAAGGAGTAGACAGCTTTCAGAGATTTGTTGTAATGTACGCACTAATAAACATCAACATTAATTTAATGAAAGTGATGGTGAAATTCACAAGCTACTAAATGAAAAATGAGAACACCAAAAAATTTACCAGCAGGGCAATTCATCTGCCTCGAAGAAGGTAGGATTTAACTCATCAAAAATAATGTGCAAGTGAAGCTTAGAGAGATGCATGATTCTTGGCTCATTAAGAAGGCAGAGATGTGATACACTGATAGTAACAATCCAAAGTGCTTCTTCTATCACCGCCTGAAGGCTATTTATTAGCCAAAGACCTGTTGTACATTTCAGCAATTAAGTATTGATGGAGCCTCATAATCAGGGATAAGAATGTGATCCTGGAGAGGTGGACCAAAGGCTTCCATATTATCCAGATTATCCTCAACCAACCCTGTAGTCATTGACTTTATCTCATTTAAAGTTAATCCCTCTTTAGTCAAACTTCCAACTGAAGACATTTGTTGAATGTCTTTAGGTCCTCTCATGTGGTAAAGTGCCCAGTGCTCCTTCCATTCCAAAATGTTCTTACATTTCACTGACTGAAATCTTCTCAGTGATATGGTAAGCAGAAGGCTTGGCCCCACCCCAAGGAGT
Source organism: Antechinus flavipes (assembly GCF_016432865.1). Lineage (NCBI taxonomy): Eukaryota > Metazoa > Chordata > Mammalia > Dasyuromorphia > Dasyuridae > Antechinus > Antechinus flavipes. The sequence goes on from NC_067398.1 coordinate 633,417,553, forward strand.
TTAAGGATGGCCTGTGACAATCACAGGGGCAGGGAGGTATCTTAAGGTAATGACCCTTAGTCATTGTCAATTTTCTTGCATATCTTGACATTATCTCCTTGATGGTCTCCTTCAACAATGAAATACAAATAACAATAATAGCAGGAAAGATCCTTGCCAGAGTCCTCTTTAATAGGCTGAAACTTCATCTGGAAAAATGATTTTCTACTTAAAAGTCTATGTTGCTTTAGAAACATTTGAGGAATGGTCAAGATGATATATACTGCCTGAAAACTCCAGGAGAAATACAAGGAGCAGAACTAAGATCTGTACACAATGTTCATCAATCTAACCAAGTCCTTTGATATTCTCAGTTGTGAGGGCTCGTGGAATACACAGAGAAATCTGGCTGCCCAGAGAAGCTCATCGTTATGGTACAGCAGTTCTCTGGTGGCACATATGTTTCCATTCTGGGTAAAGGACAATGCTCTTGTGCTTTCCCAGTCACCAATAGAATGGAGCAGGCTGTGTGCATGTTCCCATGCATGTTTTCAGCAATGTTGTATATGTTTTCAATGAGGATAAAAACAGAATTAAGATCAGCTACCACACTAATGGTAATTTTTTTTAACTTGAAAAGATGACAAACCAAGAGTAAAGGAAGAGAATTGTAGCCCCTGAGGTTGAGATGCAACTAGAGTATTTTTGTTGCTTGTGCTAATTTTAGCCTAACAATTAACACCAAGAAAATAGAGGCTTTTCACCATCCAGCACAATGCCATCCATACGAGAAAGCATCTTTTATAGCAAATGGAGAAATTTTGTTAACTTCATTCACTTTGGCAGTATGCTTTCCAGGAATGTACACATAGATAAGTTTGGTTCACACATTGCCAGAGCTAGCTCAGTGTTTGGAAGAGTCTGAAAGAAAATGTGAGAGAAGAAAGTGTGGGAGAGAAAAGGTATTAGGCTGCCTACCAAGTGAAGGTCTACAGTTATTGTGTTGACCTCATTGCATGCTTGTGAAGCTTGGAAAGTCTACAACTCCACACCAGAAAATTGAACCACTTCCATTTGAATTGTCTTAGGAAGATCCTGAAGATCATTTGGCAAAATAAAACACCAGACATACCAGTCTTTTCTCAGGCTGGACTGCCAAGCATTCAAACTCTACTAACTCTGATGGGCGTCTACATTGTTCAAATGCCAAAAGGGATTGATTAATTTACCTAGAACTGGCTGGCTCAAGACAAACACTCAGACAAAGGTCTGAAGAAGTTATACAAGGACGCTCTCAAGGTCTCTCTCAAGAACTTTGAAATTTATTACCAACATGGCACAGGTGCCCAGCATGGTGGACTCTCATCTCTAAGTAAAATAGAACCGCAGTAGCTCAAAATAAACATGAGCTATGCCCATTTAGAGGCATCTCCATTCCAAATGTTCATACAGACTATTCATGCCTGACCTGTGGTAGAGCTTTCCAAGCTTGTATTGAACTGATCAGCCACAGTTGGACATACTCTACATTGACCTCAACCCTCTCATGTCATTTTGGTCTTCTTTGAAGAGGAAGGACAACCACAATTAAGTACTTTGTGCATGGCAGGCATTAAGGTTATACAAATACTGGTTAAGGTAAAAGGCAGTCCTTGCACTCAAAGAGCAAGAGCATGATCTGATGAAGGAGACACAGTCAGGTAGGGGTCAGCACTTGATGGATAGCATATGGTTTCATCCTATCTGTTAAAGAGGATCCTTCATGGATTATGATACCTCCCATCGCACCCCTACCCTACCCACAAACAAAAGAGGAAAGAGATCTTGAATGAGGAAGTGACAAGTACTTTAGAAATAAGTGACTTTACTGAGAATCAGATCTAGTTAAAAGAATATTAGAAGGGGTAGCTAGGTAGTGCTGTAGATAGAGCACCAGCCCTGAAGTCAGGAGGACCTGAATGCAAATCTGGCCTCAGACACTTAACATTCCTACCTATGTGACCCTGGGCAAGTCACTTAATCCCAATTGCCTCAGAAAAAAGAAAAAAAAAAAAACGGATATTAGAGGTGGAAGGGACTTTTGAAATCGTCTCAGGCATGCTGAGTAGTCATGCAAAAATCAGAAACTGAAATCAGGTGTTTTGATACCTGACTCTTTGTTGTTTCTAATTTTATTTTTTTTTTTAAGCTTCCCTATTCAAATGTCTTTGTGTCTGTTATTTCCATTTGGATTCAGAAAATATGCTTTAGAATCTGAGAAACACCATTTCTTTACACTTGAACTTTGTTCCTTTTCCATTGCCTTTCAAATATCCTATTTTTTTTTATTTCTCTTAGAATTTGCTAAGAGGTGATTTCTCCCCAGGATATCCAATGGGGATGATTAGTTAATAAGTGTACATTCTGTTGGCCATTTGAGAGTTAACAATTCCAGAAAGCTGCAGCAGGTGATTACCCTGTTGGAAGTAGCTTTTATTGTTCCTTTAGGTCCCACCTCCTCTTTTAAAAGGATTAGGGAACAAAGTAGGTGATTAGCTCTAGGCAGTCTGGTTCAAAGGGAATATAACTAGGGAAACTAAAAGAGTCAAAATTTCCCCCCTGAGGACCAGAAATTGGTCCATTTAGATTGGTGCTTATGTTAGTTTTCTAAGTCCTATGTCTTGTTTTAAAATCTCAGACTTAAGCAATGCCACTCTAGAAACAACCGATTAATGGAAAGATTTAAGTTCTAGTCTCAACTGCCAAATATTTTCCCTTTCTAAAATGAGGGATTTGTGTTAGATGATCACTGATGTTCTTTCCAATCTAAACGTATGCTCTATTTTTCTGTTTTTCAGAAACATTTGAGGAATGGTCAGCATGATATATGCTGCTTGAAAACTCTAGGGGAAAAGCAAGGAGCAGAACTGAGATCTGTACACAACGTCCATCAATCTAACCAAGTCTTTTGATATTGTCAGTTGTGAGGGCTTGTGGAATACATGGAGAAATTTGGCTGCCCAGAGAAGCTCATCGGTATGGTACAGCAGTTGAAATAGAATGGGTCTTTGGTGTTATCCAAGTGAGAAGAAATCAGAGCATTCTTCCATCTTTGCCCCCATCATACACATCATTGGAACAAACATGTTAAGCAGCATGATCTCAGTAAATAAATCTGTGAACTTAATTTTATTCATATGTGCATTTCTTGTTCTAGATTTTGGCTATAAAGACAAGATAGCAATACTGTGGTTCAGTTTTGTTGGTGGTGAAGGTTTTTTTTTTTTTTTTTTTTTTGAGTTTTTTGTTTGCTTTTTGGTAGTTGTTTGTTTGTTAGTTTGTTTGGTTTTTGGGGGGTGATGTTTGTTTTTGTTTGTTAGATTTTTCCCTCTTGCTTTCATGTATGATTATTTCTCCTGGCTACATAGGGGTATGATCTCATAATTAGAAGCCCCTCAGCCTTCTTCTTTTATAGATGTGGAACTCTAGACACAGAGCAAAAGGGATTTGATGAGGGTGACACAAGTAATAAAAATGTCAAGTCCAAACTCACTATTCTGTTGCATGGTTTGGGGATCCCTGAAGGTCCCTGAGATATTTGGAGAGAAAATACCAATAGCCAAAACTCACATAAATAAAACTCTTTTGAGGGAAGATCCTCAAAAATTTTAAGTGTGAAAGAATTTTGAGACCAAAACATTTGAAAACCACTGCTTTAGTATATGGCCTTCATTAGTTGCTATTGCTGAAATAAAAATTATTACTTGTGGTCAACCTTTGCTGATGAATTGTCATACAAGCTTAATTCCATATAGTATTTTTATAATTTATATGCCTTCCTATTGATTAATGGAAATTAAATGGATAATTCTGTATATTAGGTAATACAATTATTGATATTCTTACTTAGGGGCAGCCAGGGCACAGTGGACAGAGCATTGGCCTGGAGTCAGGAGGACCTAAATTAAAAAATGGCCTCAGACAGTTATTAACTGTGTGACTGGAGGCAAATCATTTAACCTCAACTGCCTCCAAAAATAGAACAAAAAGATATTGCTATTTAGAACTAACAGTCCAATTACTGGGTCTGTATCCCAAGGAAATCATAAAGAAGGGAAAAGGACCAAGATGTGCAAAAATGTTTGTAGCAGCTCTTTTTGTGGTAGCAAAAAATTGGACAATGAGTAGATACCCATCAATTGTGGAATGGCTGAACAAGTTGTGGTATATTGTAGTGGGTGGAACTTTGGAGAAATATACTTGAAAGAAGGTGTTAATTCAGTGGAATTGATGAGACAATGGTTATCTAGTTCACATATATACTTAGGTATTGGAATATTAATGTTCAATTAAAAATGATGAATAAGCTGATTTTAGAATAGCCTGGAAAGATTTATGTGAACAGATAGTAAGTGAAACAAACAGAAGCAGGAATACATTGTACACAGTAACATGAAGAATGTATGATCAACTATGAAAAACTTGGTTCTTCTCAATGGTTCATGATTCAAAGCAACACTAATAGGCGTTAGACAGAAAATGCCATCTGTACCCAGAAAAAAAGAACTGAGGAGAATGAATGTAAATCAGCACATGCTATGTTCACTTCATTTTTCTGGTTTTTGTTTTTTTTTTTTTTCTCCATGGTCTTTTGCTTTTGCTTTGATTTTTTTCTCTCCCCATATGATTCATAAAACAATGTGTGTTAAAAATAAGTAAATTAATTACTTAAAAAAATATATTCCTACTTTATTAGTGAGGAGCCTAGCTCAGAGAAACCCAAAGATTTGTCCAAGTTCATACAATTAGTTAAGTAAGAGAATCAAGATGCAAATCTATGTGGCAGAACTGTGATTTGAACCCAATTCTACTGGTTCCAAGTCTCTGTTTTGTGACCATGCCTTTGAAAGTGTGATTGATATTTTAAATCACTCACTGTTCTCCTGCATGAGTAGATGCCAGAAATCAGCATTGGGTTTTTTAGGGAAGCAGGCACCATCAAGGATTCAGCCCAAATGAAAAGCAGAAGCAGATGAGTTTGTATTTAACATCCTTAGAAAACTGGAATTTAAACCCCATCTCTGCCACTGGTTTCTTGTGTAATCTTAGTCAAGTTGCTTTATTCTTTATGACTTAGTTTACTCATCTGAAAAATGAAAATATTAGACTTAATGAAAATTCTTAAGTCTTTTCCATCTAAAAATCTGCATTACTTCCTTTTATATTCCTTTAGTGCATCCTTTTTTTTTTTTTTTCCTTTATCCTATATCAGGCACCCAGAAACATTCCTATTTCTGCTTGAGCTACCACCGGAGACTAATTCAATCTCTTATTCACAATGATATCTAACATTTTTGATAGCACTTTAAGTTTTCTAAAAGGTTTTACATGGGTTATCTCACTTGAGCCTCACAGCAAAGCTTAATACCTTCACTAAAATAGTTGCTTGTTTCATAGTGCTTCCAAGAATGTCTCTCTGACCTGTGTCCTTAGGTTTTTACTATATAAGAATTTCATTTATAAGATCAGATACAATATTGCATGGTGCTTTAGAAAGTACTTTGTACCTCTTATGATCAGATCACATTTTATTTTCGTATTACAGGTTTTACTTGTAGGTAATGTCCTTCTATCTTTCTCTAGAAATATTTTCTGGAACTTTAATGAAAGAAAAAAAAAAAAACAACTATGCTATTAGGATACTCCAACCGAAATATAACCAACGCCCCCACCTTGGTCATTGTCTCACCTAATACCTCAATTCGCGCAGCCCAAGACCCTGAACTAAAGAACTTTGGCAATAGCCCATGTCCTCTAAATGACCAGATCCGCTTTCAGTCCAGTTTCCAGAGTCAAGGTAGAAATTATTGTAGAACCCACCTTTGTTATCACTGCCAGCAATATCTGCTGGCCAATTGCCACCAGATGATGGACACAGGAAACAGCAACCCCCCCCCACACTGTCCCAGATCATCAGTCCTGCTCTTATAGCCATTTATTTAGGAAAGTAACTCCTATGGAGAAGAGGTCAGTCATTTCTATCATTTGCCAATTAATTATCATACATTGGGCAGGCAAACCAGTCTAGATGAAGCAGAAAGGCACCTGAGGGAGAAATAGAAAAAAGTATCTTTCAGTGAAGTCAAATGTCCCACCACCATCACCACCACCAGTCCCTCTACCATGATGGAACCCAGCTACTGAACATAAGAGCCTTGAGAATTGTGATGTTTTCAGCCCAGTGATTTTAGATATACATACATACATACACACACACACACACACACACACACACACACACACATATATATATATACATATACACATACATATATATATACACACATATACACATACATATATACATATATACATATATACATATATGTCCAGAGACACTTTGCTCCTGGCCATTCCTCAAATAAGTCATTCCTTCACATAACTCCAGGTATTTTCACTAGCCATTTCTCATGTCTCTTTCTCAGCTTTGTCTCCTGATTTCCCTGTCTTTCTTCAAGTCCTAGCTAAAATACATTACTTACAGAAAACCTTTCCCAATTCCACTTAATTCTAGTGCTCTCTGGCTGTTAATTATTTCCTATTAATATAGCTTTTTTGTAAATAGTTTTTTGCATGTTGCCTCCCTTCATTAGACTGAGATCCTCTTGAGAGCAGGAATTATCATACATATCATACACACACACACACACACACACACACACACAGGCATATACATACTCATGCATACAGACATATACACAAACACATACAAACATATGTCTCTAGTACTAAATAGCACGTTGAATTTAGTAAGTCCTTAATAGGTGCTTTATTCATTCATTTGTCTCAAAGAATATTCTCATCACATGGTTTGGATTATGACCCAACCATGATTATTCATCTTATCAAACTTGCTCGTGTAGTCTTAAAGTTCTGCTCCAGATCCAATGTAATGGATGTTTTACTCGAATTTATTTAACATTGTGTGGATAACAGAGAAAGATGTGGCCTGACCATTTGTCCTTGAGAACAACTTTTTGCTCTCCTGAGAGAAATCTATGGGAAAAAAAAAAATTTAATTTTTGAATAGTATTTTGGAGGAAGGGAAGTTGGGAGAGGGAAGTCTTTGAGATTTAAGTGACTTGCTTAGGATCACACAGCTATTAAGAACTCAGATGCTCCTGATTCCAGGGCTGCTTCTCTATCTACTGTGTCCCATAAGAACTTAGGATTTAAGAAAGTATGAAGGGTAGCTGTTGTCTGCTTTGAGAAAGTCTGAGTACTGCACTGATATCACAGTCACAAATATAACACAGACTCTGGTTTGCCCTGTAAATGCCCATTAGTTATTCCTTATACAATCATATCATAACTCTGCTTTCTATGTTTTAAAGATAATGTGCTCAAGGCTATTTCACAGTAATGTATACAAATGCATTAAATAGATGAAGATATTGCTATTATTTTTATATTTAGCTTTCCTCACATATGAGTCCTTGTTCCCAAAAAAGGACAAGTTTCCCCATTCTGGGGCATTGCTCCAAATGTCTTTAATTAACGCTTTGGCTTTGGATTTTGAGCTTTAGAGCAGGATACAACTCTCTAACTAGCTGGATCAGAACACATGTTGAGGTGGGGAAACATGTTATTGTAGAATTAGCACGGCTAGCCATGAGGAGCCGTGTCTAATAGTAAAGAAGACTAAGATTCAAATCCATGAGACACAGTGCAAAGACTATTAGTTCCAGTCAGAAGTCCTGGGTTCAAACCCTATCTTTGGACCTTGCAACCCCATGTAACACAGGGCAAATCATTTCAACTTTCTAGGACTTAGTTCATTCATTGACAAAAGGATGGATTTGAATGAGCTCATCTTTGCCATCCCTTCCGGCTCTTCATTAAGATCCTAAATCCTCTCTCTGACATTTAGTAGTTGTGTGTCTCTAGGGTAGCCTCTCTGTGTGCCTCAGGCAACTTCCTAGACTTAATCTACTGAGGAAGGAGTCACTCAAAGAAAGAGAATCCTATATTTTTCCTATATTCTGCTAATGATGAACTGTAACAGGCCAAGGTGAAATGGACTCCTTCTCAGAAATATGAAATGTATATGGATTTGTGACAACCTTAAATTCTGATATTTAATTTGTCTTATTTTAACTTTCCAAAAAATGTTATTAAAACTATTTTAAATGGATGGATTGTAATATGAATCATTGATGGAAAATTCATATCTTTGATATGAATGAATAATATGTTTATTAAGTATTGTATCCAAAGCACTATTTCAAGCATTAGTTATTTGTGTGTATTCTATTATATATATGTACATGTGCATGTGTATATGCATATATATATACACACACACATAAACACATAGTCTCTTGACAAGGCAATCATTGCCAAATAAAATTTTTAGTACTCCAGTTTCCTCATTTATGAAATGAGAGAGTTGCAAGAAATATTCTTGAAGGTCTTTTCTAGCTCTAGATGCCTAGGATCCAATGGAAGCCCATATTTATTTCATTTCCCATATTCTTTTCCTTTCTTCCCAGAAGGGACAACTCTATCTTTTCTCTTTCCTCTGTTATGCCCCGAATAAAAAAAATATATATATTATGGCCACCCCTTCCTTTCCTTGCCATTAGGACTGGGAGAATTGAGTCAGGGAAAACCTTGGAGCTCCCATCATCTTTACATACCATTGTGTCATAAATTCTAGTGCATTATCTTGGATAATTCTCTCTCTGTCTGAGTATTGCCTCATGTTTTGCTGTCTCCTGCTTTTGACCTTCTTATCTTAACCCCTATCTTGTCAGGATTAAGTTATGATCCTATCCCAAAATTATAGCTTTTCTGCCCACCCAGCATCCTTACCCCCCTTATCTGCCTTTGTTTCCTCTATAAGATTGTATACTCAGGTTATGCGTTCTGTTAAAAGCCTATATAAGTTCCCTGCCTCAGTTTCTTGGGGCCAGAATGATTTGGACATGAGTCCCATCTGGTCAGCCAGCCTAAACTCTCTACATTAAAAGATTGAAAATCAATCTCTGTCTTGCCTCAGTTTCTCTGGTATTACACCTCCTTCTTTTCTTTTTTCTTCATATTTCTCCCCTGCCTCCTATTTTCCAAGTGAATAATCTCAGGAGATTGGACTTGAAGTTGGGAAGACTCATTTTCCTGAGCTCAGATCTGAGCTCAGATACTTACTAGCTGTATGACCCTGGGCAACTCACTTAACTATTTGCCTCAGTTTCCTCATCTCTAAAATAAACTGGAGAAGGAAATGAGGAAATGGCAAAACACACTGGTATCTTTGCCAAGAAAACCACAGATAAGGGGTGAAATATCACTGAAACCAATAAACAACTATATGTGGGTATACATATATGACATATAAATGTTCAGTCATTTATATATCTACATATACATATATGTGTGTACACATGTCAATCTGTTAGAAATTTATCCAATGTGGTGGAAAGGAAAAACATATAATGTCAGAGCTGGAAGATATACTAGAGACTATCTAGGGCATCTCCTTTATTTTTTATAAATAAGGGAAGAGAAGGGAAAATATTTTTCCAAGTTCAGACAGCACTGGAACCCAAGTTGCCTCAGTCCAGAGCTCAAATCTCACAACTTAAACTTCCTTCCTCGGGGCCAATTTAGTTAACAGTCTGCTAGGAAAAACTGATTTGTGAAATATAGGTTTTAAAAGGATCATAACTTAGAATCAAAGTAATAAAAAAGTTCACTGAGTTGAAACTTGATGTAGAAGAATAGACACTTTAGGGATTTCTGAAAAATGTTCACTTTTGTTACATTAGGGATGAGAGATTCATATCACTTAAGAGAGCTTTTTAGACTTCACAAGTTTTTGTGATGGAGCTGTGCAAAATCTATCTTTTATTGTTATTTTTTTAAGGGAAAATTTATCTATTAATCAGAAAATCCAGTCCCTTGATATTTGTCACACCTTTTCAGAAGCTGAATTCTCCAAAGTTATCAGGCAGGACCTGACCTAGGGAGAAATGACTCCCCAAATGCCATATACATTGTCACACCATTCCTTAATGACTCCCTCTGCTCTTTTGGGCCAATGATCCATGGATAAAGTGCTCCCTAAACAGTAGTATTCTCTGACATGCTAGATCATTATAGTTTCATTAAAGTCTTTTGAGTCAATGATGTGGGAAGAATAGCCTCTCATTTTTATCCCCTTGGGAGTAGAGCTATTTTACCCTTCTAACCCTCCTGATGGTTCCCTAGCCATCATCTCTGCATCTGACATTTTAATCGTCCTCTCCAAAGGTCCCATTCTAGGACCCATTGTCTCATCTGCCTGTTTCTTGAAGTCTGGTTTTAAGGCCTGAACCCCTGGAAAGTAACACTTTAGGAAAGTAGATATTTAAAACTCATCTCAGATGAATAAGGCTCAAGGCCAGAATTAGTTGACCACAGTTCCTCAAAGCAGGTGAGTGTACTTCCACATAAACTTCATCTCTAGTTAGATGTCACCAATCCATGAACTTTTTAAACACAAATGAAATATACTGAAACAATGTGGTATAGTTCAAATAATTAAGAATTAGGGTTAGAATTAAGCTTGAGATTGAGCCTTGTGTCTACTACTTATTATCTGTGAAGAAATTAAGAACCATCTTTATCTATTTTAGGTTAATTAGATTAAAGGGGTGGACCATTCAATAATCTCTTTTTTTAAAATCTTGATTATCATTTAGCAAAATGTTAGTTTAGAGCTTATCATGGATAGAGAGTCTTGCAGAAACCATTATAAGGGCATAAATAATTATGATAGCAATCATATAGGTCTTCAATATAGTCAAAATACTACATTCACTATCTCATGTTATCGTTTTTGAAGAGAGCCAATGAAATCACAGATGTTGTCTTGACTTGTACAAGAATTGGAGTTAAGAGAAGCAAAGTTGTACAAAGTTTTGTTAACTCTCTCTCTTTCAGAGTCATCTGATGGCAGGACAGAAGTCAAGAAGACTGGTGACAGCCTGGGATTCAGAGGATGACTTGGGCATCTTTGATATAGGACCATTTCTAGGTGCTTCAGCCACCTTTGTGGTCCTTAGAACTAATTAATCTTATCCATCCATTCATATGCTTGGGATGGACACCTCTGTGACTTATCCTGGCTCAGCCCACCTGCTGAGGTGCATAATAGTATTGATATAGCGCTTTTAAAATTTTCAAAGTACTTTAAGTTTATTATCTAATATTGGCCCTCATAAATATGAGACAAGTAATCTCTTAGAGCAATAGGTGAGGAATGAGAAAACTTGAGTTCTAATTTTGCATCTCATTAATTCTGTCTTTTTGGAGGTAACTTCATGCTACTAGACCTCAGTTCCATCACCTCTAAAATGGGATTAAAACACTTCCACCATCTACTTCATAGGTTTGTGAAAAAAAATGCAGTTAGTTCCTCAGTAGGAAACTTGTGAGAACAACACATTTGATACAAATGTAAGACACTTATGTTATTTAAAAAACAGAATAAAAATAGTATTCATTTCAGAATCTATAATTAAAACAATGTTCATTACTTTAAAAATAATGTATAGTTTGAGGCAAGTTATCCCTCCACTAACTAGTTTCTTTTTTTCTCTGAATTAAAATATAAGGCTTTTATATTGGATTGCTTGCTATCTTGAGGAGTGGGGGAAATAATAGAAAAGGAGAGGAAAAAATTGGAACACAATGTTTTGCAAAGGCGATTGGTGAAAATTATCTTTGCATGTATTTGGAAAAATAAAATACCATTGAAAAAATTAAAATAAAGACTTTACTCTTCTTGTTCCCAATCTGGCTCAATCAAGATGTGTTTACTGAGTGCCTACAATGTTTCTCACACCAGTTAATTTGGAGCTACATTTTTGGCCTGCTATATTTTAAATGCATGATCTCCTTCTTTATTTGTACACTAAATAAATGAACCAGCTAAAGGTTTATGAACAGTGTGTGGGGGCAGTTGTGGTAGTGATGAGTAGCAGAGTTTTAAAGGGTTGGAATGAAAATTCATGAAGGAAGGGAGGAGGGAGACAATTTCCTAAAGTCTTAATGACTTGGTTTAAAGATGGAAAGTTCATCACAACTTAATTCAGTCTACTTCAACAAAGATATATTAATAATCAGTTGGTGAGGATACTAAGAGAAATAATATACAAAATCTGCTCTTGGACTGCTTATATGTTAACTTGGGGAGAGGGTGGAAAAAGGGGATAGATGAGCATATAATGGACACTACTAACTATGAGATCAGCCTCTCCAGCATTACCAATAAGGTTGGTAATTAGAATACAAATTATTATCATCTATGAGTTGCTAACTTCATTGGTGGATTGGGGGAGTGCCCACATCAAGAGGACACCTACAAAGATTGATAAGTGACTGTAAGTTAAAGAAGTGTTGTATAAGCAATGAATGTAGGCAGCTGTTTATTGGATTCTGACTATGAATTATGAAAAGGAGAAATATTATTTTTTTAAATCCTAAGGGGATTTTGGGGGCACATATTTAAAGAAAGGTGGAATCAGGATAAATTCATATCCAGGATTCTTCATTGTGTGTGTGTATGTGTATGATGACATTATTAGGCAATCTGATGACCAGATGAACGCCTCCTCTGAATAATGCTCTTAAATTCATGAAAGTTAATATATAAGATCACAGAGGAAACAATTACAATGACATAGTTATCATTTTTTTTTTCTAGGTTAAGAACACTTGTCTTATAGGCCTAGAGAAGGAATTAATACAAAATGAGAGAATGAAGATCAAAAAGAGAAGGAATACAAAAGGTAAAATATAGGCTCTAGCAAAGAAAATAAATACCCCTTTAACCAAAACTAGACCAAATAAGGAAGAGAGAATGGAAGATGACATTATAAGGATATAAGATATAGAAGGGAAGAGAATAGGGGGCTTTTAATAGATAGACTTTTTTTTTAAGGGTATTCTGGGTTCCTTGAAGAGTATGTTTTGGAACTAATTCTATGGAAAATGTGAAAGGGAGTCAATCAGGACCAAGATTGACATGTAGTAGTAAGAGCCCAACTGAGATTAAGTGAGATAAATTTTGTTAATAAAATATTCACATCAATTAATAATATTAAATAATAATACCTAACATTAGTATAGCACCTAATATGTGCCAGGCACTGTACTAGGTGCTTTAAAAATATTAAATCATTTGATTCCCATAACCACCCAGGGAAGTAAATGCTATATCAGTCCTATTTTATACATGGATAATATCATAGACCTATTGGACGTTTCAATTCAACTTCAGTTGAACAGTTTTATTAAGTGCCTCTTCTTTTCAAGGACTGTAAGAGAGTGATGATGATACCTTAGTATCCTCCATGATAAACACACATAATTTTTTCACCTAACCTGAACACACCATAATTTCTATTTCTCTTATCATCCCTCCTTTCATAATCATTCTAGTTTATAATAATAACTAGTTATTTCATGGTACTTCATGATTTATAAAGTACTTTACAATTTTTTTCACTTGATTTTCAAGTCACCCTCAAAGATAGATGTTATTATTATCCCCATTTTGAGGCAACTAGAGATAAAGTTAACTTAATTAGAACCACATAACCAGTAAGTGAGGCTGGATTTGAATTCAGTTCTTCCTAATTCCAGGTCCAGAATTATAGCCAATGATCCCAAACCATTATTTCAAATGTGGCATGTTAAGGGCAGAATATGGTGGGGTTATTTTTCTCTTATCCTGAATAGTTCACTACTAATAAGGCAGCATCGTTGCCCCCACAGTGTCCTTCATACTGACAGTTACATAGTAGGCACTTACACATGCTGGTTGAATTTGAGAATCCATTGGTTATTAATATGACATCCTAAAGGCATCCATCCAGGTGTTGATGCCTCTGTACTGAAGATATGATAAAAGCCATGCTTTTTTCACAGAAGTCTGTAAATAAATAATTTCAAATTCCTTCAAGGCTACAAAGTAAATAGAGCTTCTAATTTTAATATCCTGTCAAAGAGACTCCCATGGTGAAATTTCATAGATTCACTTTACTAACTTACTTAAGGAAAAAAAAAGCTTCACTGCTCTTGATGAATTCTCACCTGTATTTCTAAGACACTTAAATATTTCAAAACTCTCGTACATCCTATAATCCTGCCCTGTGGTTGCAAATGGCTCACCGTATTTTCTTTGCTCAAATTGCATTATACATTTTTAGAGTTACGGAGAATAACTTTGCAATGATTGCTTTTCTGTGTGTGACAAGCAGTATGGCTTGGGATGAAAAGAATTGATAAAATTGCTTTTAATAAGATTTTCTGAATTTTGTTTTGTTTCTCAGGGAGGCAAAGAGACCTTCTTGGTTGTGAGGGACAACTTTTGATGTTAAGGAGAAGGTGAGATCTTGGTTTGGTATTCTTTACCTTCACCTTCCTCAAAGAGTTTTATAGATCAAAAAGGCAATCAGGGTATGAAACAATGGTGTTAAACTCAAATAAAAATGGGGGTCACAAACCATTTATGAGAATCTGTGTGGAAGGCCTATTAACTTTGAAAAATATATCATCATTATCTATGTTCTATTGCATTTTTATCTATTTTGTTAAATGTTGCCCAATTATATGTTTATCTGATTGGGACCAAACTAGATAGTGTTTCTGTTTGTGATTTTGACTTCTCTGGTTTAGAAGAAAGAACCCAGGACCCAAAGGTGGAAACTCTGACACTTGCTGAGTCTTTACAATTTAATCCTTTCCTGCCTTTATAGCATTCTTGTATTCTATTTCCCTCTATTCACTCTATGATCCAGCTATATAGATCTATAGATCCTCCTCCATTTACAGACTTAACTTCCATACTTAGGACTTTTTTTTTCTGGCCTTCAGCTCTTAGCAATACTCCTAAATTTTCATTTTCTGTTGGGGGTTTTTGTAGATCTCTTTTACTAACTTCCTTCCTTTGAGATGACTAGCCAGTTTTGTTTGACTATGTTGATTATGTTATATATAACAATACTTTCTTTATCTTACAGCACAGTTTCTGGCATATAATAAATGCTTGTTAATTGATTGAATGACTCATCCTGTATGTCATTTAGTAATAATCTAAATTTTTATGACAATAAAAGTTTTCCAAACAAAACTACTTCTCTTTCCCCAAAATGACTCTTTGAATTTCCTCTAATTCTCTCAAAGGAACTAAATTTGTGACTCTTCCTAAACTCTTTCCTTTCTTTTATCCCCCATGTCTTATCAGTATAAAAGTACTATTTTTCAAATTGTATTTTATTTCCCCCAATTATATGTAAAACATCTTTTAACATTTATTTTTTTTAATTTTGAGTTCCAAATTTTTTCCCATTCTCCCTCACTTGCACTGTCCCTGAGGTGATAAGCAATTTGGCATATTCATATCTTGCAAAACACATTACCATGTTAGTCATGATGTAAAAAAGATAGATATCCAAAAAAAAAACATGAAAAAAATAAAGTGAAAAATATCATTCTTCCATCACATTCTGAGACCATCAGTTCTTTTTCTGAAGGTAGATAGCATTTTTCATCATGATTCTTTTGGAATTGTCTGAGATCATTACATTTTTGAGAATATCTAAGCCATTCAAAGCTGATCACAATACAATAGTGTTATTTCTATGTATAGTTTTCTCCTGGTTCTGTATATTTTACTTTGCATTAACTCATATAAGTCTTTCGAGGTTTTTCTGAAATCAACCTGGTTATCATCTCTTATAATACAATAGTATTCCATTGCAATCATATGCCACGATTTGTTCAGCCATTCCAAATGATGGACAAAACTATTTATGTTTTCCCTTTTCTCCACATATCTTGATCATCATCATCATCATCATCACTATCATTTTCATCATCACCATCTCTTTAGTGCTTTAAGGTTTGCAAAACCCTTTCTATATGTAAGCTTTTTTGGTCCATACAACAACTCTATGAAGCAGATGCTATTTTTATTTCAATTTTGTAGGTTAATACAAAGCTTCTTAAACTATTGAATCATGTAACTGAATGTGGGTGTCAGGAAATTAGGATATATTATCAGTAAATGTTGGATTTGTATAACTATTGTATATACCTATATGTCCAGGTCACAGGAGAAAAAGGACTGCAAGGGGAAGAAGTTTAAGAAACTCTGCATTAAGAAACCCAAACTGAGAAAAATTAAGTGCCTTAACTTACAACAAAACATAATAGTTTACATAATTGGTTAACAAAACATCACAGGTTGGATTTGAACTCAGGTCATCTTGATTCCAAGTCTAGCACTCTTGCCTATTGCCTGACAGAAATGCTATTCTCACCATAGTCAAATAACCAATCAGTAAACGTTTATTAAGTGCCTACTATGTGCTAACCTCATTTTTTCTCATCTGACTATTATTATAATTACCTCATTGATCTCCCTGACTAAAGTCTTTCCCCTCTCTAATCCTTCCTTCACTCAGTTGCTAAATTGATATTCTTAAATTGGGGACATAACTACATCCCTCCTCTGTTTAAGAAGCTTTCCAAGTAAAATCCAAATGTTTCATTCTTTCCTTCAAAGCATCTCACACTCTGCTTTCATTTTTTTCATTTTTTTTCACAGACCCAGTATTTCACTATCAAGTATCCATGCCAACTGGCATTTCTCTGTACATCCCAGGTATCTCTAGCCTCTGTTAATGGTATCCCACTTTCCTCCATCATCTCCTCTGACTCTATGAATTTTCTCTTTAAAACAATCCATCAAGAAACATTTGTTAAATGCTCATCATTTACCAGGCATTGTGCTTTACACTGATGGTACAGAAGGAAAAAAAAAAGACATTTCTTGCCCTCAAGGAGCTTACAATCTAAAAGGGGAGAGAATATGCAAACAAATATATACAAACTAAGCCATATAGAGATCATTATTGAAGAAAAGGAAATTAAGAGAGAATGGAAAAGGCTTCCAGTAAAAGAAAAACTGCAATTCAAAGGAAGAACTGTCAGTAGAATGCAGAAGGTAGAGACATGAGAATCAGCCAAAAAAAATGGAATATCTTGTTGATGGGATATCCAAGAGGCTAATGTGCTCAGATCCCACTTTTCAAAGAAAGCATTTCTTGTCTCACAACCTCTAGTTTTTCAGCTCTGTATTTCCATCCCCTAGAAATTGCTTTGTAAACACTCAAAATGTATTTTGTACATTCTTATCTATTCATGGGTTATACATGGCAGAAACAAAAGGCAAGGCCAGTTAGTTTATTGTCTTTGAATCCTCCTTACCTTGACATATTGTAGACATTCACTAAATATTTCCAAATATTTATTGGATCAAACTGAATCGAAATTTTTTGGTAAGTTTGTATAGACATATTTCAGAGATAGTGAGGGTTCAGTTCCAGACTACTGCAATAAAGCAAATATTGCAATAAAGCAAATCACATTTTTTTGGTTTCTTAATATACATAAAAGTTGTGTTTATACTATATTGTAGTCTATTAAATGTGCAAATGTACAATATATACACACACCTTAATTAAAACTACTTTGTTACCAAAAATGCTAACATCATCTGAAATTTCAGCAAGTTTTAATCTATTTTGCCCGTGAAGTGTCTTGCATTGATATTGGTGGCTGCTGAGTAATTAGGAGGTTAGTGAAGATTGGAGTAGCAGTGGCAATTTTTAAAAATAACACAACAATGAAGTTTGCTACAATGAGTTCATCTGAACACTTAGGAACTATTGTAGGGTTAATTGATGGATATAAATTTAATATTGTGACTCAGGAAATAGGAAATAGGAAAGGAGAGAGATGGGGAACACCTAGTTGGTGGAGCAGTCAAAACACACAACATTTATTGATTAGTTTATTGTCTTATGAGGGTGCAATTCATAGAACCACAAAATAATTATAACAGTAATATGAAAGATCACAGATCACCATAACAGATGTAATAAAAATGAAAAAAATTGACAAAATATGAGAATTACCAGAGACATGATGTGAGCACATGCTATTGGAAAAATGGCACTGATGGTATTTGAAATGGGATTGCCACAAACCTTCATTTATATAACTGTGAAATGTAAAAAAGCAAAGTACATAAAGCAACATAGGTCTTTCTTTATAAATACTATTATCCTCAATCTGCAGATGAGGAAACTCAAATGAAGAAATTGAGTCTGAAAAGCTAATAATAATATTTGGCATTTACATAGTGCTTTAACATTTGGAAAACACTTTATAAATGTTATCTCATTTTATCTTTAATACAATCCTTCAAGGTAGTTTCTAATATTATCCTAAAGAGTAAGAAATTGAAGCAGAGTTATGTGACTTGCCTAGGATCACACACAAGTCAAATTTGAATTCAGGTCTTCCTGAATCTAGTTCTAGTGCACTTTCCCACTGTATCATCTTGTTGCTTTGAAGAAGAGTCACTTCCCTATGATTTCTCTAGAATAAGGTTTGAATTGCAGGCTTGTGCCTCCAGATAAAGTACTCTCATTATTTACCACAATGTCTATTGCTGTGAGGAAAATTAATGAAATAATATATATAAAAGTGTTTTGTACTTGTAAAGTGCTATGTAAATACAAAAATAAGATTGATTTGCAAGGCAGCTAGGTGGTATAGTGGGGAGAGCTCTGGAACTGGACTCAGAAAAATCTGAGTTCAAATCTGCCCCACTAGCTGTGTAATCCTGGGCAAATGACCTAATCCTGTTTGCCCCAGTTTCCTCATCTGTAAAATGAGCTGGAAAGAAATGGCAAACCTCTCCAGTACCTTTGCCAAGAAAATACCGAATATGGTTACAAAGAATGAGACATGACCAAAGAACAAGAAGATATTTTATCCCTAAGTACCAAAAGTAGTGTCGATGGCTGCCTCTGTAAAGGAATAGGAGGAATTAAAATATTCAAAAGAGAGGGGAAGTGTAGTGAGAATAAATTTATGCTAAGACATGATAACTATTTTGAGATGAAGTATTTTGATGTCATTTTTTATGAAAGTTGGAAGGAATCTTTAGTACCATCTAGTACAAGGCCTTCGTTTTACAAATGAGGAAACTATGTTAAAGAGAAGCTACATAAATTGTTCAAAGTCGAATAGCACACTTATGAAAGGCCCAGAATTGGAACTCACATCTCTGAATTCCAATCAGAAATTCTCTATTACACCATGCTTTTTTCCCCCTATGATAAATAAGAATAGAACTATGGAAAGAAGAGAGAAATATAAAGATATGAGGACAGCCTGAAGGAAGATGTGGAAATAAGAGACAGAAACAGAGAGAGAAAGAGACAGAGACAAAAGGAGAGAGATAAACAGAGAGAGAGAGAGAGAGAGAGAGAGAGAGAGAGAGAGAGAGAGAGAGAGAGAGAGAGAAACAGACAAAGACAGAGACAGAGAAAGAAGAAGGGAGCACGACCACCAACTTTCTCCTTTTATTGGAAGGAAAACAAGGATATTTTTCAGAGAATTCAACTTTTCAATCAAATTCTTAAGATGAACTTGATATGATAAAATTAGTATTTTCAGATTCCTAGAGTTATAGAATAACTTCTGAAAGGAAAAGAAGTTAAAGCAACAGTAAGAACTAGGAAACTTGCTGAGGAAGATCAGAAAGATCATATTGATTTATGGTCAATATGAATCAATAGCAACCAAATAAAACTTTAGGTATCACATGTAAAATTATAGCACCTGTAGGGAAAGCTTGTTCAGTTGTTCCCAGAGGTTGAGGATGTTTTTCAATTAAACAACAATAATAACTGTATTTTCTGGAGCATTTCATGATGTTGCTATCAATGTGGGAGGAGTTCTTCTATGAAGAAAATGCAGTATGCAGAAAGAATGATAATTATGGAGCTAGAAAATGAAATTCAAATTCTGTATCTCAGATTTACTTACTATGTGATCTTGGATTTGTCACAACATCCATGGATATTCTTGGATTTTCTTTATTTACAAAATGAATGGGTTAGATAAAATGATCTCTCAGTTTCTTTTTTGACTTGTTTATATATGATCCTTTTTTTTAATGAGTATCCTACAGATCAGTGTCTGGCCCAGTATTATTTAACAATACTTGGATAAAAGCATTTATGGATGGCATTCTTGTTGAATTTTCAGATGTCACATAGTGAGAGGATTTAAAATCAAAAATTTTTGGGATTAGTTGGGATAGAGTTGGGATTAAAAAAATAATCCCAACAGGGTAAAAATCCATAAACTATGAATTGTGGCCAAATCTAGGCCACCATTTGTTTTTATTTTTTATGGCCCATGGTTCAAACATTTCAATCATGGTCTGGTTCTTTCATGACCTCATTTGATGTTTTCTTGGCAAAGATACTAGAATGGTTTGCCATTTCCTTACCAAACTCATGTTAAGGATAAGGAAATGAGGCAAACAGGATTTAGTGACTTGCTCAGGATTGCTTGGTTTATAAATACCTGAGATCAGATTTGAATTCATGAAGATGAGTTTTCCTTGCTTCCAGGTCTAGTGCTCTATCTACTGGACCACTTGGTTCCCCTAAGAACTGTAAAGAACTAAGACTATTTTTTAAGTCGTAAATAAGGTTCATTTTTTAAAAAAAATATAAAAACCATTCTTAGTTTTTGAGCTATACAAATGAGACTGTAAAGCAGATATGACCCATGGGCCATAGCTTGCTGACCCCTGGGCTAGAACATTGGTACAAATCTAATAAGCTATCATTTGGCTTCAAGTTAATATAGAAGAAAGAGCCATAACTACAAATTGAAGCACTGGGATAAATTTAACTGAGATAATATGGACAAAGATATCACCATTCCCCTGTATAGTTGAGGTAGCCAGATTAATCTTTTATTAAATGTTTTTATGTCCTAGACACTTAAGGTGCAACTATAAGTCTCCTTCTGAGACTTTTATTGTCTGATATTGCTTTATAGAGTTGTAGGAGCTACGAGGTGTCATCCATAATGATGAGAGGTGGTGGTGACATTTGGCAAGACCATATAAGCACAATACTGTGACATATCCCATCCCTCATCTCCATTTTGAGTGAGGAAGCATTTCCCCATTAACTATTCAACTCAACCAAGCTCTGTTTCTCCTTTACTTCTCTAAGAAGGGCGTCAAAGTGAGCAGAAGCTGGCAATATAAGAAGCCACTGGCTTCCTCCTGTACCACAAACTTTTCCCACTTTTCAAAGTGTGGTGCAGTGAATCCTGGAGGGTCTCTGAAATCCTTTCAGAGGGTCCACAAATTCAAAATTAGTTTTTTTTTCTATTTATGATAAATATTTATTATGTAATCCCTATAAATAAAAACCCTTTAGATATATTCTCAATAGTTGTTAATATTGTAAAGATACTAAGAAAAAGAGTTTGAGAACCACTGCTCTACTCTTTGCCACAATCCTCACTGCTTTTTCTTGCTATCATTTTGTTCCCCTTTACTTAAAAAAGAACTTCCAGAAGGTGCTAAATCTTTATCTGGTATAATCCTGGTTTTGTTGTTTTTCAGTGTTGTCCAAATCTCTGTGACCCCATTTTAAGGTTTTCTTGGTAATGATGCTATTGGACTGACTCGCTGTTTTTTTTCCTCTAGCTCATTTTAGAGATGAGGAACTGAGGTAAATAGGAATAAATGACCCGCACAGAGTCACAGAGCTAATAAACGTCTGAAACCAGACTCAAACTCAAGAAGAGGAGACTCCCTCATTCCAAGCCAGTGCTCTATCCACTAAGGCACCTAGCATCACGGCAGGTATTTGTGAAAATTCAGGGAGAAGTTTGGAGACCACAGAAGCAGGGGAGAATCATTTCTAAGATGCAGTAGGACAAAGTGGATATACTGATTTGGTTTGGAGTGAAAGTTCCAAGTGAAATGGAAACATATTGAAAATAATCCTTAGCAAATATGTGTTTCTAAAGGCAGGGGAATGTATATTCAGAGAGGGAATTATATGTGTATGTGTACATGCATACATAAATATATGCACACTGTACAGATGCATATCCATATCCACAAAAGTCTTAGCTCTACTGCATCAAAATAATAAATATATGAGTGCATGTATATGTATTAAAAATGTGAGATTATATGAACACATATAAATTTATATGATGAGAGCTGATGGTAACATTTGGCAAGATGATATAAGCACAATATTCTGAACAAGTGTATATACTCACAGAAACCTAGTAGAGTTAAGACCAAAAATTAAGGCAAAAGAAAGTAGATGAAAAACAAGAAGAAAGTGGCTAATCGTGGGAATGTTTGTCATTTGGAATAGTAGGATCCCAAGTCTAGAACCCAGACTAGTCCCTTTTGGACTATAGCAATCTTTTCCATGATATGTGAGAACCACATAATCTCTATATTCTTTATAAGTGGGAATCATACTTTCTGTTAAATGTTACTTGAGAAAAGCATTTTATAAATTCAAATGCTTTAACCATATGGATTGATATTATTGGGTCAACTATATGTGAATTCCTATGCTAGCTGCTGAGAATTAAAAAGGAGAGTCCATAACTTAAAGGAACTTACATTCTAATTACAGAGATGATGTACATACAGATAAAGTGCCATAATAGATAGAGTGCTGGACGTCGTAATTCACATCTGTCCTCAGACACTAACTAGATTGACTCTGGGACAATCATTTAACTTCCTCTATCGACCTCAGTTCTCTCATCTATAAAATAGAGATAATAATAGCACCTATCTCCCATGGTTGTTATCGGGATTAAATGAGATTTAATGAGAAAACACTTAGCACCCAGTGCCTAGCACCTAGTAAGCGTTATATAAATGTTAGCTGTTACTGTTATCATTATTAGCAATGATTCCAAGCAATATAAATTAATGAGAAACAGCCACATGGTGCAATGATTAGACTCCCAGGCTTGGAGTCAGGAAGTCTACTCTTCCTGAATTCAAAGTCAGTCTCAGACACTTACTAATTGCATGATTGTTAGCAAGTCACTAAACTCTGTTTGCCTCAGTTTCCTCATCTGTAAAACAAACTGGAGAAGGTGATGGCAAGCCAGTTCAGTATCTTTGTCAAACAAACACCAAATGGGGCCATGAAGAGTTGGACATGACTAAAATAATTCAACAATAACAACAACAATAAAATAAGTGGTACAAACAATAATAATGATAATAACAATAATATTAATTTAGATAAGGCTTGTGTTTTCATTAGTGTAGGGAACTTACCATGCAGAAATTCCCTCTATTGATCCAGATCTGCAATTGTTCCATAACTTATAGTCTTAGTTGCTAGGATCATGGAGAAATTACATGACTTGCCCAAAGTTATATAACAAGTATATCTTAGAGGTTAGACTCAAACCTAGTCTTCCTGACTGCAAAGACTGTCCACAAAGCTATTTCTCACTAATTAAAAAAAAAAAATCTATTTTATATCCTGATTTATGGTTATAGGTCACATTAATATATATTACATAATATGATTCTGAGGTGGGCTGGTGGTACCATAATTATTATTATTGTCAGTTTTACAGATGAGAAAGTATGGGCTGGAGATTTATCCAGGTTCAAAACCATAACCAAGACATAATTGTAGACTACATGGTCCACATGACTCAAGATCTTTCTAAGATCAGGTGGAATGCTTTTTCCAATATAAGATCCTAGATCAGTGGTCTTCAAACTTTTGTTCTCAATATCTTTATCCTATTAAAAATGATTGAGCATCTGTCCAAAGAGTTTTTGTTTGTGTAGTTTATAGTTATAGATATTGTTCACATTAAAAATAAAAATTAATTATTAATTTGTAGACTCTCTGAAAGGATTTCAGAGATTCCCAGGATGCTCTGGACCAGACTTTGAGAACCACTGTGAATGAAAGCTTCTTTTAGATGAAACCTTCATAAGATGATTTAATTTAATCTTTGTCTAGTACAATTCCTTGCAATGAAATTGAGGCTCAGAGATGTTAAATGACTTTCCCATGTGGTCGAGATATGAAATAGAAAGACTGGGATTTCAATGTCACATGAGTCTCATTCAGAGCTCTTTCCTTGTTTCCATGTTAAGCTGAGCCATTGAATTCCTTGCATTTGGTTCTCCAGATTTTCCAAATTGACTTCCTCACAATAACTGTAGGATGGGATGTAGGTAATCATCATCTTAGTAACTCTACCAAATATGGAAATGAAGATTGAAGATGATAAGGGATTAGCCAAAAATCTAAGGGTTTGCCTATTCACCAATGTAAATATTAACTGCTTCTAGAAACAAATTAGTGAGTTCATTCCTAAAAGATTTTGCTAAGTGTATGGCAGGCTAGTGATTACAGCTGTTTCCTTCAGTTTGTCGGATAGATTCCCAAAGGAGAAGAGAAAAATATAAAGGATTTTAGCCTACCTAAGATTGTGTTCATTGTACTCATCTTTTTCTGTTGTGACACTCTGTTAAGAAAGTCATTAAAAAAATTAAAAGATTTTCCTTGGAAAGCCACCTTCTAGCACTTAATTATACTCTGATTTCCCACTTTATGGGTCAGACCAACCAAGATGCGGAGGGAAATCCATCATGATGTGTGCATGTAAAATTTTTGGTTAATCCCTTAACATTTACATGGGCGGGGAGGGGAGGTGGGAAGGGGGAGTGGCTATTGCTCCTACTGCGATTTTCTTTAACATTCATGGAAAAATTACATATATTTATGGATAAGTCTTCCCTAGATTTGTTTCATCATCAACTAATGTAAGAAAACTCCCATCTAGAGGCACAAATCAGTTACTTCCATCTACAGGATTGCTCCCAATTATTAGTGCTTTCTCTTTCTTGAATTAAATTGTATTGTTTCATATTCGTTTAGCTCTGTATATGTTGTTTATCCCTCAGATATACTTCCAGGGTAGGAAATTTTAACTTTTTGTCTTTGTAATCTTAGCAACGAGCTGTGTCTTTTGTGTAGTAGGTGCTTAATAAATGTTTGATGAATAGAATAGAGTAGAATCTTCGAAAGTCATGGCCAATTTCCCTAAATATCTGTATTACAGTTCTATTCATTAGATCCTTCTAAAAATGTCTCTTCTATCCATTTCGGAGAGAAGAGCTCTTCAGACGACAAACAGGCCAGCCAGCATAAAATATAAATAATGACCCATGGGCGTGATCATTTGGAACCTTTAATAGCTGATGAGCCATTATTTCTTCCTATCATCGATGCATCTAAAAAATGTTATACCATCACCTTGTTCAACCTCCACCATAAAATTAATTACCTTTGGATAGACCCCATTTAATTGCTCATAAAATTGATCTGACTTTTTAGCTTTTATAGCAACTAGTATGTCATCAACAAAGTGCCTAGAATAAATAAGACACTCATTATCTGTCTCTAGTTTTAAAACAAGTCACTGAATGATAATAACTCACATTAACATAGCATTTCCAGGTTTATAAAAAACATTTTGCTTATATACCTGTGAGGTAGGTATTATAAACGGTATCATCCTCATCCTACAGCTAGAAAAACTGATGCCAAAGCATTATTAAGTGAAAACAACAATAGACACATTTATTAAGTTTCTCCAATGTGCCAGGTCCTGTGCTAGTGGTTGAGGATATAAAAAAAAAGAATGAATTAATTTCTATTTTGGAAAATCTCACATTCTAATGGGGAAAATAATGGGCAAATACATGTGTATTACAGGATAAACATTAAGAAAATAAATACATAAAAATATAGCATATTTAAGCACAAGATAGTTTGAGAAGGAAATCTCTAACAATTGGGGGAATAAGGCATCTGTTTTTAGAAGTTGTTTTGTGAATTGTATCATAAAAAAGGAAGAAAAAGAATTGTATGAGCCATTGACAATGAGGGATTGAATTCCAGGATACCAGGTCACCAGCATCTTTTTGCAGAGTTCCTTTATTCAGCTGTTTCAGACATATCTATTCTTCATGAGCTCATTTGGAGTCTTTATGGCAAAAATTCTGGAATTCATTGCCATTTCCTTCTCCCAGCTCACTTTACTGATAAAGAATGACTGATAAAGAATTAAGGCAGATAGGGTTAAGTGACATGTCCAGGGTCACTCAGCTGAATGTCTGAGCCAGATTTGAACTCAGGAAGAGGAGTGTTCCTGATTTCAGGTCCAGCACTCTAGGCACTAGGGCACTAATCTAGGTTCTAGGTTAGGAGATGTTTCTTGAACAGTTAACAAAGCTTGATTACCAGATCTTAATCCTGAACTATCACTTCTAATGTAGTAGATTAGCCACAAATTACAACAATTTTACTCACAATGTGAGGAGTTGATTTTCCAACTGATCCCTCCTTAGAAATCTTTCCTTTCAAATATTGCATGCTATTTTGTTTGGCTTGTTTCTAATAACCAGAAAATAATGATAATCATCTTTTTTTTTTTCTTGCTCTTGTTTTGTTCTCATCCCCCTCTTTCCCTTTTTCTTGTTTCTTTCTCTCCCTTTTCCCTTGTCCCCTTCTCAACCACATCTGCATCACATCCTGCTTCTGGGCTGCCAACCAATAAATTTATAAGATTATAAAATTCAGAGTCATAATGACTCTTATGAGTCACTTAGCAAAATATTCTCATATTATTCTTATTGCATTTGATATATTTATCAAATTACTGTTTATTCAATGACTTATAAATCACCATTTATTCATACTATATATACTATATAATACATATAGACTTATAAATCACTATTTATTCAGTGCCTACACAGGTGGGAAGCCTAGGATTTCAACTTGAGACTCACTATAAGGAAAATCAATATCATGAACAACAAACCTTTCTAACACTCACAGCTGTAGACATATGGAATGTATGAGAGAGAGAGAGAGAGAGTAGTGAATTTTCTCTCCTTGGAAGTCTTCAAATTAGAATAGATGGTTATGGAATATGGATGTAATGGAATATTCTATTCTATATTCTATAAGAAACGATCAGCAGGATGGTTTCAGAAAGGCCTGAAGAGACATGAACTGTTATTAAGTAGAATGAGTAAAACAAAAAGAATATTGTATACAACAAAAACAATTTTGTGTGATCATCAACTTATGGAAGAGGTTCTTTTTTTATTATAGCTTTTTATTTACAAGATATATGCATGAGTAATTAATTTTTCAGCATTGACAGATGCAAAACCTTTTGTTGCAATTTTTCCCCCTCCTTCCCACATCTCCTCCCCCAGATAGCAGGTTGACCAATACATGTTAAATGTGTTAAAGTATATGTTAAATACAATATATGTATACATGTCCATACAGTTATTTTGTTGCACAAAAAGAATCGGACTTTGAAATAGTGTACAACTAACCTGTGAGGGAAATAAAAAATGCAGGCCGACAAAAATAGAGGGATTGGAAATGCTATGTAGTGGTTCACACTCATTTCCCAGAGTTCTTTCTCTGGGTGTAGCTGGTTCAATTCATTACTGTTCTATTGGAGTTTATTTGTTTCATCTCATTGTTGAAGAGGGCCACATCCATCATAATTGATCATCATATAGTGAAACAAACGTTTTATTAAACACCTACTATTTTTCAGGCCCTGTGGTAAGCACTTTACAAATATTATTTCATTAAATCCTCTAAACAATTCTAGGAAGTGCTATTGTCACTCTGATTTTACAGTTCAAAAAACTGAAATAAATAGAGGTTAAGTGGCTTGCCCAGAGTAACTCAGCTAATATTTGAATCTAATTCTGAACCCAGGTTGGAAAAACCTGGCTCAATGTTCTATTTGCTATGCCATCTAACTGTTATTACCTAACTTTTGTATCTTTGCCAGCACCAATAACAGGATTCTACACAGGAAATATTTAGCAAGCATTTTTAAAAATGAAATTACACCTAACAATGAAGATACAAGCCAATAAGTTTATAAAAAAAGCTCTCCCAGTTTGCTTTGGGACTGGTTTTTGGCTGTTCCCCTGTTGATTGCAGAAAATCAGATTAATTCTGATTAGGGCAGCCATTGGTGTTGACAAAACATATAGTGAAAGGAACTTTGGCCTGGGATCAGAAAATCAGGGCTTGAATTGTAGTCATATCTACCATTCACTATTTAGGTTACTTAGAGTAAGCATTTTACCCTTTTACATCAGTTTTCCTAAGAAGAGAATTGGACTGAGGTTCCATCCAGCTCTAAAAGCCTATAATGGGTTACTGAATTCCTGTCTGAGAGCTGCTGCTTCAGACAGTACAGAATTGTATCCTTGAACATTATGGAGCTTGAATTTCAGTCTTTTTTTCATTATCACCTGATATCTTATTCAACTCAGGAGACTATCTGGCTCACCAGATTATGTCCCCCCTTTCAAAGAAGGTTTATCACCTGCTCCCCCTCCTCACCTCCCACCTCAGACACAAGAGTGAAAAAACAACTTTACCTCTGCTCTGCTTCCTAATGAAACCCCCTGAGTACTCAGCAAAGCCCTAGCTAAAGGAGTGGGAGAAAAATTAAGCAATGGCCGGCCAGGGCAAGGTGAAATGGTCAGGTAAATGGAGAAATGAGCAATTCATGTGTTATCTCTCGGAGGAGAACCTGAGTTTCTGGCCCTGAAAGGAGATTAAAATCATAATCGCCCTTCTGGGGGCCAGTCATGACAATCCCAGGAAGACCAAGGCAATGTTGAAAACTGTTGTATTACCAGCCCTACCCATATTGGATAAACTGTGTATGTACAAGGATATATGTATGTGAAAGGTTCCTTTTCCCTTCTGCCCTTCCCTCTTCTCCATTTATACTGCTTTTCTAGCTGTTCTAAACCCTCACATTTATTTTTCTTCTTGTATACTTCTAAGTCTCTATTTTTCTCCCACTCTTTTTCCTTTCCCACCTTCTCTTTATTTCTCTGTAGCCCCTACTTTCAGTTTCTTTCCCCATCACTGCCATTTCTCCTCTTACCTCTTCCTAACCAAACCTGAAGGAGTCCATTAAACATTCCAGTTCTGAGCGTGCAGAGAGAGAGCTATCCTTTTCTTTTTGGGGATCTAAACTTATTCTATCTAGTTCCAGAGATGTTAGTAAGAGAGATATATCTCAGTTCAATGAAAGGATTACCTTTCAATTACAGTGGTCCAGAAATTAAGTGCGGTGCTTATTAAATAGTGAGCCTCCAATCCTGAAGTACAATAATTGTAATATAACAAAGATAAGTTGAAAAATCTGTTGTATCCAAGATACTGAGGATATTATAAAGTTCACCTAAGTCTAATTCAGATGCCTAAGACAGCAGTATTTCTAACATATACTGAAAAACAGCAAGGATAAGAAAGGCTTACAGGGTGACTTGTTGAGGATTTATACCCCAAGAAAAGAGCTAAGCAAGATGCATTCTGAGGTCCTTTTTAATTAGGAATCTATGAATCCTATGACTTGGATTCTAGTCATAGCTTCATACTAAGTAGCTGTGTAAACCTAGGTAAATACCTTTCTCTCTTTAGTCCTTAATTTCATCATCGATTGCATGGTAGCCAAGTAGGACAAATTGATATTGAAAGTCACTTCTGATTCCAAAAAGCATATATATATATACTTAGAAAATTGATTCCAAAAATCTTCTAAGCATATATATATATATATGTATATACATATATATGTACATATATATAATATATACTTAGAAAATTGATTCCAAAAATCTTCTAAGCATATATATGTATATACATATATATGTACATATATATACTTAGAAAATTGATTCCAAAAATCTTCTAAGCATATATATATATATACATATATATATACATATATATTAATTTTAAATTTAAATACAAAGAAAAGAAAAGAAATTGACATGTGCAGAGCAAAACATGAGAGGATTCAAAATATAAAGGCAATGAATTTTCATTTCAAGAAAGCCTATATAGTAAATTGTAATGACTGCATATTTAAAATCAGCCGGAGTCAGGAATTCAGGTTAAGGGGAAAATCTTCAATATTTATTGAAGTGAAGAGGTGAATAAAGATTGCGATAGCAAATATAGGCAAGAAAGATTGCGATAGCAAATATAGGCAGTTGCGACAGGAAGCCAGCTAAGAGAGAGCGACGCGAGCTGAGCCAACCGTGGCAATGGCAATCCCAAAAGTCTCTTCTCCCCTTCCTTTTCCACTCCCCTGCCTCCACCCACCAAAATCGTCATTTCCTATACAACACATCAGGACTTGCACAAAGAGTGGATGGGGGCCATTCTTTCTCCAAGCTTATATATTAATAGAGTATGGTCCAATTACTATTTAGCCTCATGTGCTTGGGACCTCAGTGCATCAACTCAAGCCTCAGCCCATTACAGTAAATGGTATACATTGTATTCAGAACTATCCATCTTTTCTTTGCTTTCTTGTAGGTTTTATTTTGTTCTTTGCTATGCACTTTTTTACTTTATTCTTTTTGTTTTGCCTTCCCCCACCCGTCCCCTAAAAAGATTACAATTAAGTGTGTGTATACATGTGTATGTGTATTGATTACTGATTGAATAATATATAACTATATTTCTCTGTTTTCTCTCTATATATGTATATACATATATTATATGGATCTCTCTAAATATATATATCTAGAGAGAGAGAGAAATATAGATATAGAATATATGTGTAAAATAAGTTCTTATGATTCTCTCTCTTATATCAACTAAAACACCTGCCTGGTTCCTAATCTCACTCTTTTTCTCTCTCGGTATTTGCCCACACTATACTCTCTGCCTATTCTCACATTATTCTCATGTGGAACTCCTTCTCTTCCTTTAAGTCCCAGCTTATGTCCTTCCCTGATTTCTGGTTTTGTCAGCAGCCACTGATTGTGAGTCCTGAAACATTTCAATACATGGAAAACACTACACCAGTGATGCTAATAAGAATTTGAGGTCTTGCATTTAACTTAAAATATCTGGTTCTATAGGGAAGGGGCACAGAGAGGGATAAGAGAAGAGGAAATAGTGACAGTACAGTCATTTGAGAGAAAAATTTACAATCGGATATCTGGATGGAATGGGACACTTCTGTCCTTTAGCCAGAAAAGGAATCTCGACCTTGGGTAAAATTTTATTTTTGAAGTGATCAAAGGAGGAGATAGAAGAAAAGAATTAAAGGTGATGAAAGAAGCTCTCTTTATACCCCCAAAACCTACAAGTTATATGAGACTGTTGCTCTCCACTGTTCCCAATTTGGTTCAGGCGAAACAAGGACAATCAGCATTACTAAGGATGGGTTTGGGAAATGGGGTGAAAAAGAACAAAAGAGTATGTCTGATTGCCTTATCAACTCTAATGTCATAGGCAGGAATGTACCAATCAGTAAAGTTGTAAGAAAAACTGCAGTTCCTAGCTCCACAGATCATTGAAAATCCAAGGAAGACCAGGAAAAGAAATTTTAGACTATATCATGAAATCCCATCTGAAAGAATCCTTTCCCACTTCTTAAAGGTACTTGCATTTTTCTTTTTTCTTTCTCCCAGTCAATGTAGGAAGACATTTATAAACATGCAATTTGTTTTGTAAATATGTGATTTATAAACATGTAATTTGTAAATATGCAATTTGTAAACATGTCACATCCATTTAGACAATGCTGTTTTTCATCTTTATATCCTCAGTCTGAACAGTGTCTTTTGGTATAACACCTACTTAATCAACATTTATTGAATCAAGTTGAATTGATTTAATTCCTTCTCACATCCACTAACCTGTCTGACAAGGACTATAAGGAACCATCAAGCCTCAGGCAAAAGTATTCTCCCATTTGAAAAGGAAGTAAAAAACACACAAAACCCCAAAGTATTACATTGGACAGGGCTGGCTCAGGTAGTAGTAAGGTACCTAATTGACTCTGACAATCACCTTTAAATAGACAGAGTGAATTGGTAAAATCCCCTTGAGACACACATGGGAAATGCACATTTTGGATAAGTCCAATAACTGAATGTCAGCCTAGCCTCCTATAGAATATGGCAATCCTGCTTTCCTCACTCTGAACTTTGTGATTGTGAAAGGGTAGACTGGATACATCTGGCAGAGATCAGATATGACACATCGACTAATTTTCAAAAGAGATAAAGGAAGCTATGCCTTTTGGAGAACAGTATAAAATATTTCAGAAATTCGCTTTTCTGGAGGAAAAAAAAAAAGCAAAGCAAGAATTTTAAAAAGCAAGTAAATAAACAAAAAAAAAAAAAATTCTTTCCAGAAGTTGGTCATAAGGGCCTAAAAAGTCCTCATCGTAGATTTATTCCAAGCCAGGTCTAATGGAGAGGACATGAAATTGGGATTTAGGACTGTGTTCATATTATAGTTTGGTCATTTATTAGCTTATTATTATATGAAAATCTTTTTTTTTTAGCCTCATTTATTAACTTCATAGGCCTATCACCACAGTGCTGGAAATAAGAGTGCAAACTTTGTTTACATGAAGCCATTCAATCCAGACTATGTGGATTTGGAATAGCAAGCATCTCTGAATCAATCAAATAATGAATGCACAAGCATTAATTAAGAGACTATTATGAGCTAGATGGAGGCTAGATCTTGGATATCAAAAGAAAAAAATGCAACAGCCCTTACCCCCATGGAGCTTATGATCTAATGAATATTTCTAAAGTTCCAGCCTTAATCTTCCCATATTAACTTTGTGACTTTGAGATTGTTTACTCCTCTGCAAACAGAAAATAATAAATTCTGTTTTGCCAGTGATATGGAGATTTTTTTCTGAGGATCAGATGAGATGATGAAAGTGAAAGTATTTTGTCAATGTAAGAGATTATTATAAAAGCTTCTAGATAATCAAAATGTTCATTAAACAAGCCTATGCTGTGAACAAATTGATTTGATCCCCTAGAAGGTTTTTATTGGAAGGGACTTTACATTTAATTAATTAAGCACTGATATTGAAAGGCACCGTGCTAGGAACTAAGGCTACAAAGAATAAAACATAAAATGATCTATTCCCTCATGATCTTAAGAGTCTTATATACATATTTGTAAATAAATATAAAGTAATTTGAAAAAAGAAATAATCTCCTTGATAACTGGAGGGATCTAAAAAGTTTTTCTTTAGAGAATGTGACACTTGGACTGAGCCTTGAAGGAATATAAGAGTCCTTAGAAGCAGAGATGAAAAGGGAATGCATTCTAAGGCACTAGAAAAAATAAGATGAACATATCGAATGCCAAGTTCAGGAAGTCATTAAACTCTTGTTTATTTGGAGTAGAGTGCTTGAAAGAGAAGAAATATGAAACAAGGATGTAGAGATAGTTAGAGATAAATTATGCAATGCCTAAAAGCTAGAGATTACAGAATCTAATACTCTTATTTTACACAATGGAAAACTGAAACCCAGAAAGAAGGAAACACTTATTAATTACCTAAATATACTAGGAGCTTTGGAAAAATTATCTAATTTGGCCTTCACAATAATCCAGAAAAGTAAACACTATTATTATCCCCACTTTTCTATTAGGAAAACTGAAGCAAGCAGCACTTCAGTGAAATACTTAGGGTCATACAGCTAGTAAATGTGTGAGGTGGGATTTTAAACTCAGTCCCTTGTCCAAGGTAACACAACAAGTTAGTAGTCTAACTGGGAAAAGAGTTGCGGCATATTGGGTATTTATTATCTGAGATATCAGGGATAATTTTTTGTTGTACTATTTTAGATGGGACTTACAAAACTATATATTTATATATGTTGGAATTTAGCAAAATATAATTTTCAGCCACCTATTGACTGTGGAGAGTCTAAGAATATCAAAGGAATACTGAGGCACTGAAGACCACAATTTGATTATGAAAATAATTTTAATAAATCAATAATAGAAAATATAAGGGGTAGTGAGAAAGTCCTGAAGAAACTCCTATCTAGAGTGTTTCTGGCATTGTGAATTTGATATTGATAGAAATCTCACTGAGGCCAGAGCAGTACTATTTTTTTTAAATAGCATTTTATTGATGTATTTGGTTTTTTATATCAACAACAATTTCCAGTGCATCCCATCTTCTTTCCCTCTTAAAAGCCATTTCCTATATCAAATAATTAAACAAAAAGTTGGGAAAATCTTAGCAAAATTAACCAGTATGTAGAAAAAACACCATTCCACACTCATAGCTCCCCATCCTTGTATAAAAATGGAGAAACTTTTCTTTTTAACTTTTCAACCACCCTTGACCATTATAATTCTTCAGCTGTTCCATGATTGTGTCCAAGTCTTAGTGACCTCCATATGGATTTTCTTGGCAAAGATACTGCAATGGTTTGCCCTTTCCTTTTCCAATTCATTTTAAGTGACTTGCCCAGCATCACGCAGCTGCTAAGTGTCTAAGGCTAGATTTGAACTCAGAAAAATGAGTCATCCTCATCTTCTATCTACCAGACTACCTGGCTATCAGCAATCAGGTCTAAGTCTCTTGTCCTTTCTATTTATGTAGTTGTAGTTATTTTCCCAGCTCTGCTTATGTTCTATCAGTGTACTTCTTAATCCATGTTTCTACAAAGTGCCTTTTGACATGAGACTGAGTTCTTTCTGTGTCTAGGACAGTAACTAGATCCTATACCCAATAGTTCATCAGGTGTTAGCACATGAGCTCTAATAAGGGAATATTCTGGTCTGGTTGAGGAAGAAGTCATTATAAATCTTAAACAACTTGTCTTTAGCCAATGTGACTCCTAGGCAAAATTCCTTTGCCTTATACCAAGGTGGAGTTGTTACAGTCCTATACTTTGAATCATTCAGTCACATTATAAAGACCAGAGGTGTCAAAAGTGGATCCTGAACACTTAGGACAAACAACAATGTAATATATTATAATGATTAATTATATGTGATAATTGTAATTTAATAAATATATTAATATACTGAAAACATATAATAAAAATTAACATCATAAACACAATAACCAGCATTCTATCTCCCATTCCACCTACCTACCCACCCAAATTAAGGCTTAAGAGTTGAAATTTCACTTACGAGGTGAAATGACCTGCCTATAGTCAAAGCTAATATTAAAATAGAGACTTAAACCAAGGTTTTCTGATCAGATCCTGTGCTCTTTTTATTTCCTAAACTACTTCTCTTTTTCTGCAATCTAAATTTTGGTTCCTGGTTCCCTGGTACTCATTATCCACATTTTGCTTTCCCATTTCCCTCAATGTTAATATTAATAATAATAACTGACATGTCAACTTTTTGAGATTTGCAAAGAACTTCACAAATATTGTTTCATTTGATCCTCATAATACTGCTGAGAAATAGGTGCTATGAATATTTACATTTTACAGTTGAGAAAATTGAATCAGACATAGATTAGGTGGTTGTCACTCTTGGTCACAGAAATGGAATGTACGACACTGGATTGGAACTCAGGAGTTCCCAACATTTGATCTAGTGTACTAAGCACTGGGCCACTTAAGTAGTGTTTTCCCAGCTCTCCTGCTACAATCCTCTTCATCCCCAAATGTGACTCCTTTGAGAAATATCTTCATTCTTTCTGACT
Source organism: Antechinus flavipes (assembly GCF_016432865.1). Taxonomy (NCBI): domain Eukaryota; kingdom Metazoa; phylum Chordata; class Mammalia; order Dasyuromorphia; family Dasyuridae; genus Antechinus; species Antechinus flavipes. The sequence continues at coordinate 633,453,052 of NC_067398.1, forward strand.
TTCTATTCTTTGGTATCTCCTTCCACATATCAAGGAACTCCTCTCCTGAGGGCCCTTGGAAGCTAATCAGAGACACTGATCTCATCTAAGAAACACCATTCAATCCACTTCTCCCATCCCCAAACGTGGTCACCTAAACCCTTTAAATCTTGATAACATTTGCATTATACAGGGACATTTAGGACTGGGTTAATGAAGTCAGTGAGAGGAAGAAAAAGATATTTTAGAACCCGGGGCTTTTCTTGGCTGCCTGAATCACAACATATTGTCACTTGCTTCTGCTGTTAAATAGGATTGAATCTTATAGTGTTAGGGCTGAATGAGACCTTAGAACATAGACTGCTGAAACCTAAATGTAGAACACTAATTGCAGATGGGATTTTAGAAATTACTTACACTATGAACACTGACCCCAAGAGAGACTGACAAGCATTTCATTGGAAAACTAGACAGAAGCAGTCATGTTTTTGTCTAAGTCCTAATCCAGTGCTCTTTAGGCTAAATCTTTCTAGTGAAGAGAATGATTCTATATTTGCACAATAATGGAGGAGATCAAAGGAACAGAAGAAATTCTTATCTGAATTTTAAGGTATCTTGGGGTAAATCTATGTAAGAATGGAGCCAGTCTTGAAGACTGAATTTCCTGAAAGCTGAAGTGCCCCCTTCAATGTCTTGAACATACCCTATTCAACACACTCTATTAGTTTTGAACATACATGTATTCCCTTACTAGGTTCATTCTTGAAACAAGTATAGATTAATAGAAGAGTTTGCTCTAGTTTTATGGGAGAAATTTTCTGCTTGAAATTTTTTTTTCTTTTTTTACTATGCTATTGTATTAATGCTTTTGCTGACAACCAGTTCTGTCCTCTGGTTGATTAGTAAAATAAATTCACTAGTGGGCACACGTAAGCATTTTTTAAATTGAATGCAGATCCATAGAGTACCATGCAACTAGGTTAATTTTTCTAGGGATGTTATATGCATGCAGGGTTAATCTTGGTTCTGTTGCTTCAAAAAAAAAAAAAACCAAAACTATTAATTCCCTTGTATACTTTTTATGAGTAGATAAAGAGAAATCACAAGTTACTATATCTAAAACAAAATTCATTTTCCACTGGCCAACTTCATTCAGATGATTCTCTATATTCAGCTAAAATGATTCTTAGTTGAGATGATCAGTACATTAGTGATCATTTTACCTGATTATCCATTTATCCATCTGTTTATCTCTTAGTAACTATCATCTATCTATCTATCTTTCTTTCTTTCTTCTTTTTATTCAATTATCCAAAATTCTTTTTTCCCTTTCCCCCCATTCTTAGAAATTTCCCAAGATTGAGAGATGCTGGCATGGATTTTGAGAATTCAAGATAACACTCCCCTCCCAAATTCTTTACCACAGTGAAGCATCAGAGGAAATATTTAGAACAGGAATCATAATTGGATATAACACTTCAGAGTTCACAAACTACTTTCACATAATTATCTCATTTGATGCTCATAATAACTGTGTAACACACACACACACACACACATACACACAAATCTCCTAGTTTAAATAATAAGAATCTAAGGATTTGGGGCAGCTAGATGGCACAGCAGATAAATTACTAATCCTGAAGTCAGGAATTGCTGAGTTCAAATCTGGACACTTGATACTTATTAGCTGTGTGACCCTGGGCAAGTCACTTCACCCCAAATTATATTATTATTATCATTTTTGTTGTTGTTGAGGCAATTGGGGTGAAGTGACTTGCCCAGGGTCACAAAGCTAGGACATGTTAAGTGCCTGAGATCAGATTTGATCTCAGATCCTCCTGACTTTGGGGCTGGTACTCTACTGTACTACCTAGCTGTCCCATCCCTAATTGTCTTGCCAAAAAAATAAACAAACAAACAAAAAACTAAACTAAAAATTAGAGGGCAGATAGGTGACAGCTAGAGTGCCAGACCTGAAGTCTGGACAATCTATCTTCCAGAATTAAAATATATCTCAGACATTTACTAGCTGTGTGACCCTGAGCACATCATTTAACCCTTTTTACCACAATTTTCTCATTTATAAAATGAGTTGGAGAAGGAAATAGCAAACCACTTTATCATGTCTGCCAAGAAAACTCCAAATAGGGTCAGGAAATGACATATACGAGTAAAATAATTGAGCAACAACAATAGATTGGAAAGATTAAATGATTTCCTAGAGGTTACACAACTAGTAAGAGCTTACACAACTAAGCTGAGCCAGAACAGAGTACAGATGTCCTGGCTACAAGTAAGTCAGTCTTTCCCTGTTTTGCCTTTCTCTGTGTATATGTGTGTTTGGTGAACATATTCACCACTGCATATCTGGTCCAGAACAGCTCTCCTGTTCTGATCTATCTGGAACCTCAGAGGGAGGACTCAGTCTCTCCAAAAGAAATCACATTCTATTCTTTCCTCTTGGATCGGTTTTCAGGATAATCCGAGAACGCTGATTTGTGGGTACTACTTTGAGACACCAGTTTTACCCTCTTTTCAAAAACAAAATTTTGTGGATTTCTGCCAAATGCATAAACTGCAAGGGAAAATGCCTATAAGTGAGAGAAAATTTGCAAACTGGGTTGACATCTGGTGACAGCTCCTGTATTAAAACATGTCTCTGAATAATTTTTTTTCTTCCAGTTGAGTCATTGTGTGTGTCTGTGTGTGTGAACAGCCAGCCAGCCATTCCCACCACATGGAAAAACCACATCTGGGTAGAATAGAATCTTATGAGGAATCTCAGATAAAATCTAAATGGATGTCTCCTTCTCAGCCCAATCAATAGGGATTACACCAGAGATTTGGGTTTCTTGATTTATCTCATGTCTTGACAAACACTAAGCTTGATTTGTATTTCTAAGCAACAGTGTTATTTACCAGTATCTGAGAAAGGATCCTTTCCCCTGAGATTTCCTAAGCCCTTGTGTCTGAGGTCACTCACAATACACGGGCAAACCCAGTGAACTTGGAAACAGGGTGACTGCCTTTCCATGAAAATGAAAATCCGACTCCCCAGACTGGTTTTCAGGAGTTAGTTTTGTCCCTTTCCTGAGACTGATGACCCCCAAGATCAGTCAATAGAATAATCCGCTCAGCCTGTTCCTCATTTGCTGCTTGCCAAAGTCTCTTACAGTCAAGAAATAGAAACATGCTTAGATTGAGAAGTCTTAGATCTTCAATCCTGACCTTAGTTCCCTCCTATTTCTCCAATTGGTCTAAGTTTACCCTTCAAAAGTATTTTAATTCTTAGCTCTGTGTAGAGCTTTTGACAGAGCTGCTATTGCTTTACATTTCTGAGCCTCAGTTTCCTCAGAAAATGGGCATAATAATATTTGATCTATCACCTTCACAAGATAGTTACGAGGAAAATATTTTGCATGTGTTAAAATGTGACATAAATATTAGATATTATTTTCTACCCTTGTTGAAGAAGGTTCATTGAATACCTACTTATTTCTATTTCTGAATCTTGACACAGACCAGCTAGGATAAAAACCTTGGTTTGCCCCATTTTGGTCATGTTTATTTTATCTACCCTAATATTTCTCACGTTTATCCTGTTCTATCCACCCACACAATGGCCATTTTTGGGGTCTTTACTATCTCTTGCTACTATTATAATAGCTCCTTAGTAGATTTCTCTTAGGCTTCTCCAAGCTCTAATCCTTTGCCCAAATATCCATTGTCCAGCTGTCAAAAGGATTTTTCAAGATTTTTGACCGTATTGCTCCATTTGCTCAATACATCTTGGGGTCTTCTATTGCATTAAGATCAATACAAACTGTCTTGTTTATCATTTATAGTCTTTTATAACCCAACTAAAACTTACCCTTCTGTACTAGGTGATGAGACTCCTTTCTCTGACTCACTGGTTCCATTTTCTATGAAAATTACCAAGTTAATCAGATCTTTTTTTTTTTCCCCTCCAGAATCTAGTTCTGACTCAGGTACCTTTCCTGTCCTTTATGTATAATCTTCCACCTGAGAAGGTGGGGACTGTCTTTCTTCTTGTACTTGTATTTCCAGTACTTAGCACAGTGCCCAGCAGATGCTAAACACTTTATAAATAATATATAAATGTAAATGTATTATATATATTAATCATATATGTAAATATATATAAATATAAATAAATCTAGACAACTTCTGTCTATCCTCAAATATTTGAAAAGCCATAACATGGAAGCATTGTTGGGCTTGTTCCTTGAAGTCAGAACTCAAGACAATGTGTGAAACCTGCAGAGAGCTAAATATCCACTCAATATATTAAATTCAATAAATCTTTATTAAATGCTGATGAGATTTAAGGCATTATGCGAGGTATAACCCATACATAGAAAAAAGTAAGATAATTTCTGCTGAGTTCAAGTTGCTGCAATACATGCACAGAGAAACTAAATCAGAGTCATTTGAGAAAGGAGGGAATACTCAACTCTGTGAGGAATTCAGCAAGGAAACAATTACTAACAGTCAGCATAGCTGAAAAATACTACGTGGCTGACTCATAAGGTAATGAGTTCTCCATCATTAGAGGTCTTCAAGCAGAGTGTAGAAAAGCACTAATCAAGGATATCATAGATGAAAATCCTGCTTAGATTGCTTGAGCTAGATAATTGCAGAAGTCTCTTCTGTCTTTTGGACTATAATTTGAGCCAAGTTTGGGAAGTTTGGCCTTAGCAAATAATGAAGCAATTTACTGAAACATGGAGTGGTGGGAGCTTTAGTGGTTGGGTATACTCATTGCAGTTAAATCACAGGCCCTTTGAATTAAGAAATAATAATAATGATAATAATGGTATTATTAGTAGCATAAGATTTATATAGTGCTTACTGTGTACCAGACACTTTGCAATTATTATTGTTTTTGATCATCTTAACAAACTCCAGGAGATAGATGCTATGACTAGCTTCATTTGGCAGTTGAAGAAACTGAAAAATGCAGAAGTTAAGTGACTTGACTTGTGTCACACAGTTAGAAAGTATCAAAGACTGGATTTGAACTCAGGACCTCCTGATTTCTTCTCAATGCTCTAACTACTGAACCAACTCATTGTATCCCCATCACTACCACCACCTGCTCCTGCATTAGACCATGAACTAGAATCTATTGATGGGGGAAAAGTCTTTAGCGGGATTTACAATTATTGCAATTAAAAGACAGTTTATACAAACACCCACAATCTTCCTCTTATTATTATTATTTTAAAGGGTAGCTCAATGAAATGTTTTAAGTAAAAGCAGGTACATAAAAAAAAGGAAACACGCTACTTTTAGATTCCATCCAAGCCAATGGTTCTGAAAGAGAATTCTATGAATTTTACTGAGAATTGCTATGAAATTTTGCATGCTGTTGCAGATCAAAGAAAATTCATAAATAATTTTGTTTAATGTAAGTTTTACTTTCCCTATATACAGAGTTTGGTAAGTAGTCTATTTACCAAAAAAAGCAAAACTTAACTATTACATATATAAAATAAGCTAAGAATCCATCAGACTTTGAACTTAGAAAAAAGCTAAACAAGAATAATCTCTACCATTTTAAGGAAACTTTATATGTGATCTTTCAATTCTTATGTAGTACTGACAAATTAAACATGAGACTTGATTTCCATAATGGAAGAGGGGTGTTTAGCACTGGACAAAGCAGAGTTTGATAACAATTGATCTAAGCATAATCAGCAGTAATGCTGCTGTTGACCAAGTGTAATAGAATGAATTTTTACCACTGCATGATTCTAAGGACATCCTGAAGTGGAAGTTCATTTGCCCTTGATGACATTCCCACTCATGAATGTAGCATTGATTGCTGGAGAAAGAAATTAAACTTTCTTTTTTTTAATTAAAGCTTTTTATTTTCAAAACATATGCATGGATAATTTTTCAACACTGACCCTTGCAAAACCCTGTGTTCCAAATTTTCCCCTTCTTACCCCCATTCCCTCAACTATATGACAAGTAATCCAATATATGTTTAACATGTTAAAATATATGTTAAATCCAATATATGTATACATATTTATACAATTCTCTTGCTGCACAAAAAAATCAGATCAAAAAGGAAAAAAAATGAGAAAGAAAACAAAATGCAAGCAGACAACAACAAAAAGAGTGAAAATGCTATGTTGTGGTCCACACTCAGTTCCCACAGTCCTCTCTCTGGGTGTAGATGGCTTCTCTTATCATAAGATCATTGGAATTTGTTACAATCTTCAGTTTGTAAAGATTCCAACAGGAATTGGCCTGAATCATCTCATTGTTGGAAAGAGCCACGTCCATCAGAATTGATCATCATATAATCTTGTTATTGCCATGTATAAAGATCTCCTGGTCCTGCTCATTTCCCTCAGCATCAGTTCATGTAAGTCTCTTCAGGCCTCTCTGTAATCATCCTGCTGGTTGTTTCTTTCTTTCTTTTTTTTTTTTAAATAACTTTTTATTGACAGAACCCATGCCAGGATAATTTTTTACAACATTGTCCTTTGCACTCACTTCTGTTCCGACTTTTCCCCTCCCTCCCTTCACCCCCTACCCCAGATGGCAAGCAGTCCTATACAAGTTAAATATGTCACATTATATCCTAGATACAATATGTGTGTGCAGAACTGAACAGTTCTCTTGTTGCACAGGAAGAATTGGATTCAGAAGATAAAAATAACCTGGGAAGAAAAACAAAAATGCACTGCTGGTCATTTCTTACAGAACAATACTATTCCATAACATTCGTATACCATAATTTATTCAGCCTTTCTCCTACAGAAGGGCAACCATTCAGTTACCAGTTTCTAGCCACTACAAAAAAGGCTTCCACAAACATGTTTGCACATGTGAGTCTTTTTTTTCCACCTTTAAGATCTCTTTAGGATACAAGCCCAGTAGTAACATTGTTGGATCAAAGGCTATAGACAGTTTGATAGCCCTTTGGGCATAGTTCCAAATTGCTCTCCAGAATGGCTGGATCCCTTCACAGTTCCACCAACAATATGAGTGTCCCAGTTTTCCCATATTCCCACCAACATTCATCTTTTTTTTCCTTTCATCTTAGCCAATTTTAGAAGTGTATAAGAGTACCTAAGAATTTTCTTAATTTTCGTTTCTCTGATCAATAGTGATTTAGAGCACCTTTTCATATGAATAGAAATGGTTTCAATTTTTTTACCTGAAATTCTGTTCATATTCTTTGACCATTTATCACCTGGAGAATGACTTGAATTCTTATAAATTTGAATCAATTCTCTATGTGTTTTAGAAATGAGGCTTTTATCAGAATCGTTAAATGTAAAAAATGTTTTCCCAATTTATTGCTTCCCTTTCTAATCTTGTCTGCATTAGTTTTGTTGGTACAAAACCTTTTTAACTTAATATAATCAAAATTATCTATTTGGTGTTCAATAAAAAGCTCCAGTTATTTGGTCACAAATTCCTTCCTTCTCCACAGATCTGAAAGGTAAACTATCCTATGTTCTTCTAATTTGCTTATGATATCACTCTTTATGTCTAAGTCATGAACCCATTTCAACGTTATCTTGGTATATGGTATTAGGTGTGGGTCAATGCCTAGTTTCTGCCAGCCTAGTGGGAATTAAACTTTCTGCACCTTGAATTCTAACCCAATCTGCAATCCTGTGAACTTTCTCTGGCCTCTGGCCCTCACTATCTGCACTGTAACCTAAACATAATAAAATCTAATCTGATCAGGTATGAAAGATATCTAAGTGAACAATGGAGCCTGCATTGGGAAATGTAGGGAAAAATAGATTCATATCATGACAGGACATTGAGTTATAGGGATACATTAGAATATAATCTTTCAGAAGTAGGAGGGGATTCTAAAAAAACAATTATAGAAAAAATATAGAGGATAGAATGTTAGAATGAGCAGGACTTTAAAACATGGAAGAGTAGTAATAATAGTAGCAATAATAATTAATAACTAGAATTTAAGTAATGCTCTAAAGTTTATAAAATGCTTTATATATATATATATAATTCTTAAAACACCAAAATATAGATGTTATTATTATGCTCATTTTACAGATGAAGAAACAGAAAGAGATAGAGAGATCAAGTTAGTTGTGTATGGTCACAGAGCTAATAAGTGTCTGAGATTAAATTTGAAATGATCAGCCTGACTACGGGGTCAGCTCTGTCCATTGTGTCTCTTACCTTCCTTTTCTAAACATAGAATGTAAAATCCTAAATATATGGAAGGATTTTTAGAACTCAAGACATTAGATTACAGAATTCTGAGACTAGAAGAAATCATAGAGTTAATCTAATTCATTTGTGTGATTTCACAGATGTGTGATTTCACAAATCCGAGGCACAGATTTGCTAGTGAGTCACAGCCCCAGGAATGGGACCCAGGTCTATGAAGGTCCAATTCTCTTCTGTTACTACTGCACACATTATTTTGTTTCTGACAGATCTTCTCATTACCAGAATGTTTTACAGGAGAGATGCTCTCCCTGTGAGAAGACTCATAGATCTGTAAATGAAGCTGGAATTTACACTTGCTGATGGCAGCCTTGACAACATCCTGCACGACCCTAATTTGAAAGAGAGTTATTGGATAAATACTTCTCGTGTTATTCAAACAACAGCATGTCTCCAGTACGACAGGCTCACATGTTCCAGAAATAGTGATAATAACAGCTCCATCCTTCCCCAGGGACCTGAAATGAAGCACCAGTAATGAGAGGGGGAGGATTCCTAAGTGTCCCTGCTGAAGCCTCAGTTTGCTGCAGACTTTGCAAATGTCACAGGAAAAGCCCAAGGACTGTCTCTTTCTCTAGAAATAAGAATTTAGCCAGAAATATACTCTGCATAGTACAGGCCATCATAACTGCCTAAACCCTCAGCAAAGCAGAAAATCCAGTTTATGATTATCCCCTAAGCACATCTGTCTGATCAGAGAATTGAAGGATAATAGTATCACAACATCCTAGAGCTATAAGGAAGCTCAGAGACCATCAAACCCAGCTCTTTCATGTTACCAAGCAGAAAACTGAAGCCCAGAAAAAAAGAGATGGAATTTAAAGTCATCCGGTGACAATGAGTTAGTAGCAGAAAAAGGTCAAGAATAATAGCTTTCCAATTCCAAATCGTACTGGATAGGAAGTCAAGATGGATGCATGTTAGAGATAAGGCTGTGATGTTTAAAAAGTTTGAGAGATATAGTTTTGGGGTAATTAATATTTTTTAAAATAATGCTAGTATTTTACTTATAAAACGAATGATTATTTGGCCAGCTCTCTTGGATCAAACACCAGTCATGGTGGTGGGATCACATTTTACATGTAATTAACTTTGATTAATTAACAATTTGATGAGAGAATGAATATTTTGAGAGGTGGGCTTATTCCCATGAGGATCATGAGGTACATTACATTCAGCTTCCAAATCCTGGCCAAAGAGATATATCAATTTCTATATCATGTGTCTGACAAAAAAAGATAATCCACATTTATTTTCCAGATCTGACTAAATACAATAATTTTTTCATTTACACTTAGAAATTTTTTTTTTTACTGTTATTGATTAGATTTTACCCTGAGTAAGTTTTTTTTCCCAAGATTTCCCACATTGGTGGAATCCTAGATGAGGCAGTAGAAAAGAAGAAAAACCTTGATCCTAATCCAATAACTAGTTATTAAATATAAAAGAGAAGTAATCATTTGTCCCAAGGCAAAATACTTCCTAGGTGGGCAACTGTGAGGAAGTGATTTCCCTTCTCTGAATCTCCATTTTCTTACCTATAACATGTGGTCAGTTGTCTTCAATTATTTGTATTGAAGTCTATCCTGTATAAGAGCAATTAGTTATTATCAGTTTTTGCCCAATAGAGAAGAGTCCCATTGTGGCTTGGGGTATATGTGTAGTGTGTGTGTGTATGTGTTCAAGGGGAGATGATAATAATTTATAATAATTTAGGCTCTTCCAAAGTCAAATGTATTGTTTAGGAAAGTAATAGGTCCCTTTCACTGTAGGTATTCAAATAAAAAAGTATGACCACTTGTTGAGTGAACTGTAGTACAGAGACTATTTCATATAAAAGCCTGATTAAATGGTGTATTAAAGTCTCTGAAATTCTGTGATTCTCTAATTCTGGGAAGATAAATACTTGCACTACTAACCCTAGAGGTTTCTTGTGAAGAGAATATTTTGTATATTTTCAAAAATATAATGTAAATGTAAATTATTTTTAATTCAGTTACAACATTCTACAGTTTAATCATTATTTCCCTTTAATATATTGTCTTAGTCAAATGAATTTTCTGGGATAAGGGAACTCAGAGATTTTGAAGAGAAATAATTTTAATAATATGACACTTTAATGGCATCCACGGTTTTAAAACTATGGGTCCATTTTCAATGACACAGATAATGAATGTCCCCAAGATTTCATGTGTTTTGTGATTTGCTGCAGTCAAGATAATTTGTCACCTCAGGGTACAGAACCCCTCCAAACTTAGCTAGGCTAAGCCACATGAGGCTAGACTAATCTGACAATAGATATGTATTCTGTTGCCCAAGCCCCTAATTAAAGCCTTTTCTACCTTGGCAGCACTAAGCAAGGCAGATAGCATGGTGTCAGTGGTTCATGTGTTAAAACTAAGAAAACAGACATTTAAAGACTTTCCTATGGTTGCTCAGCTAGAAAGTGTCAGAAAAATGTTTCTCATTTATATCCAGGCCTTATGACAGGATTTAACATCAAAGGATCTCTTGGGTTCAAATCCTAGCACTCTTAATGACTAATGGGTTTTAATATTACTAGCACCTCCTTAGTCTTGGATACTGTGACTGTTAATATCGACCAAGATATCATTAACTTTTGGAGCTACCACTGTAAATTCTTTTAAACTTCAATTTTACTGAAATATCCATTTTTCCAGATGTGTGGATATATCCTCTAACTCCATCTTATAATTGCAAAGTTTATTTTTTATATCAATGTAAAATATTTAGCTAAAGGAATGAGTAGTGTTCTTAATTATTGTAGGAGTGAATATGGAGGTTCTGGATTCAAGACCAGACTCTGCAGTGTTTCAGAATACCATTCATCGTGGTTTTTTGGGGTAGCTAGGTGGTTCAGGTAATAGATTGCCAGGTTTGGGGTCACAAAGACTTCTTTCATGAGTTCAAATCTGGCTTCAGATAGTTAATAATTATATAACCCTGGATACTTAAGTCACTTAACCTTATTTTCCTCAGTTCCTCATCTATAAAATAAACTGGAGAAAGAAATGGCAAAACACTAGTGTATTTTTGCCAAGTAAACCCCAAATGGGGTCATGAAGAGTTGGATACAATTGAAAAACAACTCAACAAAAATGATTTAACTATGTGTTAACAGTCCTTTCTATGTTAATTTGTAAAGTTGTTCTTTAATTATATTTTCCTTAATCCAAACCATAAATAAAACTATCATAGCATAGGACCAAGTTCAAAGTGGTAGATTATTCCATAGTAAGCCTCCTTCTAAGTTCATAATCAATTATTATTGACTATGCTTTCCATTTAGCCAATTCAATATCCACCTAATTGTTATCATATCCAGATATTTCTGCATTTTCCAAAAAGAACTGCAGGAGAGACTTTTTTCAAACACTTCACTAACATCTAAGTAAGATATGTCTACATGATTTCTTTTGATCCTCTGCTTGAGTAACCCTATCAAAAGCCCACATGCACTTTAAAAAGGCAGTGAAATTAGTCTAACATGACCTGTTCTTGAGAAAATTCAGGCTAGTTCTTTCTGCAATACCAATTCTTGTTCTAGACATTCATTGATCATTCATTTAATAATTTATTTTAGATTTTTTTTCTAGGAATTGAAGTCATGTCCAATAGCTGAACAGTTTGCAGATTCTGTTCTCATGACTTCATAGAAAAGGAAAATATCTGAAAATTTATCCTTCCTCCAAACTGCAATATTTTTCCTGTTCTCCATATATTTTCAAAGATCATTTACTGTGGTTCATTGGTTATAACTGCAGGTTCTTTAGCACGTGAGTCAGTAGCCCAGCTATTTTGGGTAGTTGGAATTCATCAAGAGGAAGAAGTAATAGGAGAACTGGATTAGAATTCAGAGACTCTGATTCTGGTTTTGCAGGTTAGTTACTGTATGAGTTCAGGCAAATTATTAAGCCTTGTGAGATATCAGTTTCCTGAACTAAAAACTGAAATAATTGGCCTAGATAAGGCCTAAAAGCTTTTTTGGGGGGAGGGAAAGTTAAATTTATGTCTATGTTTTATATAAAGAATAAGCTAAATTCTCTGCACTAAAATTCTGCAAGTAAAGTCAATGCAGGAAAGATGGGGAGTCTTTCTTATTATTTCTTTATTCACCTTGTATTGTTATCATTGTTGCTGTTTAATCCATTAATTGCTTGTTCAATTCAGTCATTTTTCACAAATATCTGAGTCTTTGTGACCTCATTTGGGGTATTCTTGGCCAAAAATTCTGGAATGATTTGCCATTTTCTTCTCCAGCTAATTTTATAGAGATACTGAGAAAAATGGGGTTAAATGACTTACCCAGAATCAAGTCAATAAATAATTGAAGCCTAATTTGAACTCAGATCCTTCTAACTTCAGAGCAAAAACTCTAATCACTGTACCTCCTAATTACTCCTTACCTTGTATACTAAATCCCTATGAACCATCTCTGTTTTACTAATTCAAGTCAATTTACTAGTCATTTATTAAGTGTCCACTATGTGGAAAGCATTATACTAGGGCACTGAGGATAGAAAAGACAAGAAAAACAAATAAAAATAATCCCTTATTTCAGGGAGGAGAAAAAAACAAAACAAATAATTTGTTCAATACCGACTATGTATCAGGCACCCTGTTAAAGTGTTTTACAAAAGTAATGTCATTTGCTTTTCATAGAAACCCTGAAACATAGATGCTATCATCTCCGTTTTGCAGATAAAGGAATTGAGGTTCAGAGAGATTAAATGATTAATCCAGAGTTACATATCCAGTGAGTATATTTTCCTGATTCTTGGTCTAGGGCTAGCAATTCACTGTGCAAACCAGTTGTCTCTTATATTTGATCATACTGTTCAGACTTTCAAGGAAAGATACAAAAAAAAAATTAAGTATTAAGAAATTCTCATTTTTCTCCATTATCACTTATTTTCCCCATTATATACAAAAATATGCTTATTGCTTAATAGTCTTAACTGTTCTTCCTCCCTAATAAATTCTAAAAATAACAAAACAGAATAAAGATATCTTTTACCCACTAGTCTTTGTTCATTCTGAACTCGTGTTTGTATCCCTATTTTTATAGAACAGGGCTCTTTCATTTCACCCTCTGTTGCCTGCCCTTGACTCCATTTTCTGTCCTCTAAAAAGGAAATCCCTCTTCATACAAGTCAATCTCTAGACAACTGCCTCCTTTTCTCTTCATTGGCATTATTTCTCTTGGTGCCTTGGGAATTCCATTTTTAAGAGCATTCCCATTCTTCCTTAGTTGACTTCTACAAAATGTTATCATCTCTAGGATATTACCTTTCCTTTCACTAAACAGAAGAAATGTGCTCTCTCAAAGTTGAGAGTGTGTGTCAGTTGCTGCATAGCTTGCCTTTATTTTTAAAAACAAAAAAAAATCCCCAAAAGTAAAACTTCTAAATTGAAGAGGCTGATTTCCCCAAGGTTCCCATCATTTACACCTCAGAAGCCAATTCCTCCCTATTGGTGGGAATCAAACAATCAGATCCAAGATAATAATTCCCTTAGTGGACTCCTCCACATTTGGAAGGATATAAAGTAATTAATATTGAATACTAGCTAGTTTGACTTCTATATCTTCTCTGAAACCTTTCCTGACTGCTTTAACTCCTGATCTCCATCCCCTGTGAATGAAAGTACTTGCAAACATAGAATCAGAATATCAAAGCTAGAAGAGAGCTTAGAAATTGGCTAGTTCATCCCATGCATTTTACAAGTAGCAATAACAGCATTTTTTAAGGGGATTTTAGATTTATAAGATTCTCTGATTCATGGCAAACATAGATGGTAGTGAAAATATACCTATATTACAGATAAGGAAACTGAGACCAGAATGGGGAACTGACTTTCCCAGGATCACAAAAAGAGTATAAAAATCAGAATTTGAATCTAAGTCATGTCTGACTCCAAATTAGATTTCTTACAACACTATGCTACCTTTTAATTAGATCCCAGATCTTGTGATTTCCAATACAATATTTTTTCTTGCTGGTTTTCTATTTTGTATTAATTCTTCTTTCAATACTTAGTTATGGTGTGGAGATGACTGATTTTTCCAAGGCAAAGGGAACTAAAAGGTACTTTTATTAATATCCCACTAATCTGGAAAGGCTTTGAATGTTGGTGTAAAAATGAATTAGTATCCATCTATTTAACTAAGCACAGAAAGATTCAGTCTTGGAAGGTTGGTAACCAAATAGTCAATAATTTTTTGGCCTATACAACTTATGCAGTCTATCAACTTATTTTCATTTAATTTCAATTGAATTCATCAGACATTTGTTAAGGACCAACCACTTGCAAGACACTGTACTAAATATTTAAAAAAAAAAAAAAAAGACAAAAAAATACTGCCTTGTCCTCAAAGCTCTTACATTATTCTGGTAGTGAAGTAGATAGTGCAAAATCATCATAAAATTCAGATCCAAGATATTCTGAGAAGGTAGACAGCACTAAAAAAAAAGTGAAATTCAGGAAAGACTTTATTGTGGCTTTTTGATTGATACTTGAAGGAAGTTAATAATTCTAAGAGATTAATATAAGAAACTATCATTTTCTAGTTACAGTGAATGGAAAAGGAGAAGACATATAGATTGGAGATGGAATTTCCAGGTATGAGTTCAATAGCAGACCAATTTGGATGGAATGTAGAATTTGAGAAGTTGAGAAATATGAAATAAATCTGGAAAGTTAAGAAGGAACCAAAAGGATCATTTTGGGGTGGTAGTAATGTGAGGTTAAAGAGTTTGTATTTTATCCCATAAACAATGAGAAGTCACTGAAGATTTTTGAGCAGGAGTATCATATGGTCTGATCTGCAACTATCTCTTAGGAATATTAATTTGCAGCTAGATGGAAGATGTTTTGGAAGGAGAAATAATGACAAATGAAGACTAATTAGGAAGTTGTTATAACAGTTTAATTGAGGTGATGAGAAACTAAATTAGTGTAAGAAAGAAGATACTGAATTTAAGAGATGGCATGAAATATCCTGTTCATTTTTCCACGTCTTGGATTTATAATTAGATGACTAAATTCAAATCCTGATTCTCATATTTACATGTGTGATCGTGTGTAAACTATTTCAACCTTTGGGTCCTCAATTTGCTTATCTATAAAATGAAGGGGATGGGATAAGATGATCTCAAGGTTCTTTCAGCTCTAAATTCTGATCTTATTATCCCAACTAGACAATAATGTTCTCAGCAACAGTGATTGTATTATGTTTTTTTCTGGATCCCAATGGTTTCTAACATGGTCTTGGGATCAGAGTATGTAGCTAGAGGTGTGTGTATGTGGGAGTGAATGGGCATACATAAATAATAATGTTTAAAATACTTGATTGAAGGTACAATAATAATTTAAATTTAAAGTGTTTTAAGATTTATAATATGTTTTCTTCGCAATAAGATTCTAAGAGGGCTAGTACATGTGTCATCTCCCATTGACAGAACAAGTTTCTGATCCATAATGGTTCAGGGAACAATGGAATAGAGAAAGAAGTTCAAAGCATATATGTGGGCTCTTTATGGCAAATAAATCTAGTAAATATTAACTGTGCTGTTGATTCCCAGGTATCCTGATGCTAATCTAGTAGATAATGGCAGATGTAGTTATTTTATTGCTTGCTTATTTTTTTCATTACAAAAGGAAATTTTGTGGACAGCTACATATATAATGCTATACTGGGAAGTGATTGTGATATGAACAAAGTATTTAAAAAAACTAACAAAAAACTAACTTTATAACTTTGAACTGGAATCCTATTGCTGTTATCCATAGGTCTGAGTGGTAAATTTTGTGTCAGAATTTGAGCTGTCAGCATGTAGCTAAGAGTAAGATAAGTTCAATAGATACTTTCCAACCAAGAGCAGGATAAAGCCCTTATATTCCAAGACAAGAGATGGAAGCCTTGTGCAACCTTTTATGAGGAGCTCAAGGTAACTAAAAGACAGTTTTTTGTTGGGACTTGGCAGTTATTCCATCAAGGGACAATCAAACACTAGCACGGAGATTAAAGGCGCTATGAGAGTCAATGTCTGACATTTGACACATGCCCCAAAGGAAGAATGAGGCTTATAAAGAATATAAGCAGAATTCTTTTTTTTTTTTTTTTTTTTTTTTTTTTTTTGGTAATTTGGAACCAGATACAGTGTACTACATAAAACCAAGTTAGTTGAGAATGTTGAGAAGTTTTATGATAGAGCTGATCTGGAGAAATACCTTGTTTACAGTATGTTTAAAAAAAGTTTTCTTATAGAAACATATTTAAAATTTGAAGGGAAAATATGTTTAGCTTCTTTAAGAAAAAAAAAAGTCAAGTTCTTTGTTAAAAGTTAGGACTTGTAAAAACCTTCACTATGTACTTTGTCTCCATCCTTGTCTGTCTCTCACTTCAAAGTTACAACACTGAACTTCTACTCAGGGAATGAAAGTATTTCATTTTCTGCTGAAAAATTTACTAACTCTGCTAACATGGTTAAATCTTATAATTTTCATGAGCTTTGATGCTCTCATCTGCAAAATGGAAGAACCAGAAGAATAAGTTTTGCTTTTTCTCAATTTTAAAATGTTGTATGGTTATGGGCTTTTTTTGTTTTTTTCATGGCATTGACTTTAAAAAAGTAAAAATTCATCCAACTTGCCTTCATCAATTTGTAAATAGGACAGCGAGGCTCAGAAAAAGGAGATTACTTGCTCAATTCTTCTACTTTATTTAGATTTTCTAATTCCAACTTTAGTGTTCACAGTGTTATGTCTCCTCACTATATGTATTCATGAACAGACACACAGACACACACAGCTTTATTCTAATTTAAATAAATCATTGATAAAGGGGAGAAAACAACCTAATGGAATAAAATTAGGAATAGAAACCAGATACTGGGTGATCTTGGGAAAGTCATTTAACTGTTTTTGGCTCAGTTTCCCCTTCTATAAAATGAGCTGGAGAAAAAAATAGCAAAGCACACCAGTATCTTTGTCAAAATAAAAAAAAAAAAATCCCAAATGGGGTCATTAAGAGTCAGACATGACTGAAAAACAACTAGATGACAACAACAACAGCAAAAGAAACCTGGTTGCCAAGGAAACCTTTTACTGATTGAGAAGAGGCTTTTTCCCTACCTGTGAGGAAGGACATGAAATTCTGCTATGATTTCTCTTTTCTGTTTCATCTTTGAAAGGAAAAGAATCAGAAAGCCAATGTCCTCCCACAAATAGAAATGAGGACTGGGCTTTCCAGAGTTAATTAAGAAAATAAAGTGGGAGTGTTATGGCTTTTCCTCAATAAGTCAGGGAGATAATTAAAGTTTTTCATATCAACAGTGTTGGAAAATCAGTCAGAATAGACAACTTAGGTTAATGACAAAGGCTCTGATTTGTTGGGCCTTTATATTTCTTTATAGGAAAAACATAAAACAATGTATTAGGATATCACAGTGGAAGGTAACCAGATTTTCAATCAGAAGAAATAGAATTGAATTCCAGTTCTGTCATAAATATGACCACAAGTTAGGTGATCTCTCCTAAGTTTCTGTTTCCTCATCTTTAAAACAAAGAAGCTACATAAGGTGATAACTATGGTCCCTTCCAGCTTGAACAAAGTCTATAATCTTTCAATTATGCAAATTCTAGAAGTTACAGTTAAATTAAAACATGTTAATTATTATTACAATAATGCTGCACTTTAATTAAAAATGTTACCTCTTTGTTTCAGATGTGTTTCCATTGGACCAATAAAATGATATCAGATATTATAATTTTTAGGTCTAACTTGTGAAAGGGAAAAACTAATCACCAGGGCATCAGTAATTCCTATCTAGTCTTTTAAGTGATGGTGGATAAAATATGGAAGCTGGGAGGTACAGGTAAGAAACAGGGTCTAAAGACTTTCCACAGAATCACAGAATTTCAAATTTGGAAAGGATAACCCTGACTATGTAGTTCAATTATATGTGCTACTAGATTCATCAAATTTATTTTACATAACCGATTTGTGTAAGGCACTAAGTGTTAGAGATATAAAGACCAAAAAAAAAAAAAGGACCCTTGATGTGGAGTTTACATTTTACTACTTCATTATTACTTGCTCATAATTAAGCAAATGGAAAATTATTCCAGAAAAGAAAGAATGCTAGTAACAGAATATTCAAGAAAGGTTTCATCTAGTAGGTAGCCCCTGAAATATTCTTTGGAGGAAGTTTAGAATTTTGTGGAATGAAGATGAAGAAGGATTGTATTTTGTAACTGAGGGACAACTCGGAAAAGATACAAAATCAAGAGGAATGTTATGTTTGGGGAATGGCTAATAGACCAAATTAACTAGAGTAGAACATTCACAAAAGGGTATAGGCAGAAGTAAGATTGCAAAAAGCTTTAACCTCAGCTAGGCTGAGAAATTTGCATTTTATCACAAAAACATCAGGGGCAGCTAGGTGGTAAGTAAACATTTAACTTGGAGGCAGGGAAAGTTGAGTTTAAAATTTTCATCAGATACTTTTTAGCTGTGTTTCCCAAGACTAGCCACTTAAGCTTTGACAGCCTGAGATCCCTTATCTGTAAAAAGGGGAATAATAATAATAACTCCCCCCAGGGTTTTTACAATCAGTTGAGATGATGTTCTTAAAGTTCTTTTTAGACCTTAAATCACTATTAAAGATTAGCTCATTATTATTAAAGATTATTGAAAAAGAGAGTGACTTGAATGATACTTATCTATGCTTTAGGACTATGGACTTGGATTGTGGAAAGAATAAACTAGATTCCCACAACTTCCTCTCATCTCTGTAACTCGATCATGTCCCCTTATGAATGATATCAAGCTCTCCTCTCTGCCCTGGAACTACACCAGAACTCAGTTGCCCATTAGTGTCAGATATACCCAGTACTGATAATGTGTTCCCTATAATCTCTTTCTGACCCTTACTGTCTCTAGGATGAGAGCTCCCAAAGTTGCTGCTGCTGCTGCTGCTGCAATCATGGCCACCTACAATGCCCAATGCTGGGGCTGCTGCCATTTGGGACCTTCACCTACCCTGATGCTCTAGACCTCTTCTACTGACTTCTTACATTGCCTTAGGCTGGAAAAATGTCTCCCTCTCATCTTTTGTTGGGGCTACTATTCCAAAATTTGAGGTGAAGCAGTATTTTACAGTTGTTTGGAGGAGAATATTGGGATAGTTCAGCTGGGTTCTGATCTATACATCTCATCTTGGTTTTTTACCAATTCAACACTATATTCTTGAATAGAATTGGATAGCAATTCTGAAATATAACCTACTATTACTTTGGTTTCTTTTAATTAAAAAAACCCTCACATTTGCATAGTACTTTAAAATTTATGAAGTGATTTCACATTACAAAAACTCTGATTGAAATCTACTAGTTCCTGTTTTGCTGTCAATGAACACACTTCTCATTTTTAAAATATAGACACAAAGTCCTGCACAAACATATACATAGAAACAAATATGTGTTCATATACACACACAAACACACACCTCTAAAACACTTTCTAGATCCTGCTATCCCTATAAGTAGTACCTTTAGAGACCCTAAAAGCCAAAAACTCATGTGATCTTACCTTGGGAACCATCCTGATACACTGAGTGGTCCATATGGGGTAAACATGCCAGTCTCAGTCCAGGAAAAGGAGAAATGTTGGCAGGGATAAGGGTTGAGTCCATGCTTGGGGTCTATATTTGTATGTAGCCTGTCTTCGCTATTTCTATAGCTATTTCTATGGAAATTCAGGACCTGGGAAAGAATCTACCTATTGGGTATTCTACTTGGCTTCTGACAATGGTCTTGCCATTATCTGGAACTTGAACAAATTCATGGAAATTAGAAAAAACAACAATCACCACAAAAAAAACTAAGAACATGATGGAAAGTTCAGAAGTCTCCATGAGAAGTTCATAGATGGTAAAAATGGAGTATATGACTATGAAAGATAATATTTGGAAGGAACAGATAGATGGTAAAAAGGATTGGATCAGAAAAAAAATGTCTTTTTTCTAATTTATTTTTCCTTTCCAAGTAATTAGCCAAAATTTTCTGTTTATCAAACAATCATTTCACCATTTTTTTCCAGCAACTGTCTCTTCTGGTTGCTTCATATAATATTGGAAGTTTCAATACCCTTGCTTAATTTTATATTTATATCTATATTTAAGCTTAATTTCATATTTAACTTTGATTTATATATTAATTTTATACTTATATTGTAAAATCAAACAACAACAATAAAACAAAATCAAAAAACTTTATTGGCCCATGAATGTTCATGTTCTCTGTGAAATTATATAAAAATTTTTAGAGTGGGAAAACTCAATTAAAGAAAAGAAGACATTTCCTCCAGTACAAACTGAGAAGTAGGGTGAGTCGAATAATTAATCTGATATTTTCATAATCTTGTACATTTCAAGAGTGCCTCTTTAGAGGATAAAATAGAAGCATTACTAGTACTTCCACCATTACTATTCAATATTGTATTAAAAATATTAGCTTTAGCAATGAGAAGGAAAAGAAATTAAAGAAATTAGAGTAGGTAATGGGCAAACAGAATTATTACTCTTTGCAGATGATATGATAGTATACTTAGAGAATTTTGGAGAATCAACTAAAAACTACTAGAAACAATTCACAACTTTAGCAAAGTTGCAAGATACAAAATAAATCCACATAAATCACCAGCATTTCTACATGTTACCAACAAAGTCCAACAGCAAGAAATACAGAGAGAAATTTCATTTAAAATAACTCTAGATAATATAAAATATTTGGGAGCCTACTTACCAAGACCAAGACAGGAACTATATGAACACAATTACAAACACTTTTCATGCAAAAAAGTTACATCTAAATATTTGGAAAAATATCAAGTGCTCATGGGTAGCCTGAGCTAATATAATAAAAATGACTGTTCTACCTAAATTAATCTACTTATTTAGTGCCATACCAATCTAACTGTCAAGAAACTACAGAGCTAGAAAAAAATAATAACAAAATTCATATGGAAGAATAAAAGGTCAAGAATTTCAAGAGAATTAATGAAAAAAGTACAAATGAAGGTTGCCTAGCTGTACCAGACTGAAAACTATATTATAAAGCCATGATCATCAAAACCATTTGCTACTAGTTAAGAAATTGAATAGTTGATCAGTGGAATAAGTTAGGTTCATTACTATAGTCAATGACTATAGTAATCTATTGTTTGATAAACCTAAAGATTCCGGTTTCTAGGATAAGAACTCACTATTTGACAAAAAAATTGCTAGGGAAAGATTGGAAAACAGAATGGCAGAAACTAGGTATTGACCAACACCTAAAATCCTATACCAAGATAAAATAAAAATGGATTCATGGTTTATACATAAAGGATTTTACTATAAGAAAATTAGGAGAACAAGGGATAGCCTATCTCTCAGATTTGTGAAAAAGGAAGTAATTTATGATCAAAAAAGAACTAGAGAACATTATGAAAAGCAAAATGGATAATTTTGATTATATTAAATTAAAAAGTATTTGTACAAACAAAACCAATGCAGACAAAATTAGAAGGAAAACAGAAAACTGGGGGGGGGGGGGGAGGGGTTTAACATCTAAAGGTTCTAATAAAGACCTCATTTCTAAAATATGTAGAAAATTGACTCATTTATAATAATACAAGCCTTTCTCCAATTGTCAAATGGCCAAAAGGATATGAACAGATAATTTTCACATGAAAAAATTAAAATCATTTCTAGTCATATGAAAAAAATGCCCCAAATCACTATATATATATATATATATATATATATATATATATATATATATTAGAAAAATACAAACTATATAATAGTCCAGCCCAATTGGGAAGTAAGGGGAATTCATGCAAGATATAATTGTTCTGAACTGGAGGGCTCTAACCATTCCACTTCTTTTCTGACAGAACTGCCAGTATATAAATTGCCAAAACCTAGGGCATGACCTCATCCTCAAACTTTCCTTTAAAGTTAGATGTATATATTTATATATTCACACACCTTCTCTTTTCTATATTGTAAGCTCTTCCTGCCCAAGGACTGTTTTAGTTCTGTTTTTATAGCCCCAGTGCTTGGCAAGTAAATATTAGATATAGTGTAAATTGAGTGATTGAGCAAAGGAAATATGGGCCCTGGGATATGGACATAATGATATCAGGGCCTTAAGAATGAAGCCCAGTACAAGATGAAGCAGAAGGAATGAAACTTCTGACATGGATCTAATAAATCAGATAACTACCATGGGGAAGAAACCTGCCTCTTTCTAATATTGAAGGCAAGGTCTTATTTACATTGCTATAATTAAGATTATGCATATGGAATAGTATCCTCCCATCCAGATACCACATTTTTAGATTGGTACATCAATAAATTGGAAAATATCCAGGAAACAGTGACCAGATTGGTAGATGACCTTGAATTTGTGCCATATGATAATCACTTCAATCAAGGAATAAGCATTTATTAAATTCATATTTTATGTCAAGAACTGTGATAAGTTCTAAAGTTAGAAAGACAAAAACAAAGCAATTCTTTCTATTAAAGAACCTGGGTTTATTTAAGCAAGAAAAGAGAAGTCTTAGGGAATAATAGGTAAAACGTTATATAAGACAGATTTGGGCATGTTGTAGGAATCAACTTTCCCAAGTGTAAAACTGTCCCAAAGTAGCTGCCCCAGAAGATTGTGGATCATCCTTCAATGCAGGTCTTCAAACAGAATTTGAATAGCAATTTGACAAATGTGTTAATAAGAGTATCGTTTGGTTAAACATTAGATTCAATTGGTCCTGAATTCTGACTCTTAAATTTTTTGATTCAAAAAGCTTTTTATAGAGATGAGAAACTAGGCATACAATTTATTAGTTGCTGATGTATGTTTAGCTGACATTTTCTGGTGAGAATAGGATCCATGATTTCATTCTTTTGGTATCTCCTGTATGTGATATCTTGAAAATCTCTAGACTTAAGAAATTCCATCTCTTCCCACCTTGGTTTCTTCTGGGTGAGTCTTGCTTCATCCGGCCTTTGTTAGTAATATTATCTTAGGTGACTTCTCACAATACATTGCAATTCTCACAAAATACATTGGGTGTTGAAGTCAGAAAGCTACAAGTATGGTATTTCTACAGTTATCTAAAAAGTGAAGAGATGGGGGAAAATAGTAATGTTGTAGATTTCTAGATTTATAGAAGGAAGCTAGCTTCTTAAACTTTTTCCAATCTTGACCTCTTTTTCACCCAAGAAACTTTCATGTGACTCCAGGTATTTAGGAATATAAAATATGTATACAAAGCAAACATTTACTGATAATAAATCATACTTTTGTGACCCCCACACTTAATTATGTGACCCCTTATGGGGTCATACACTTTAGTTTAAGAAGCTTTGAGCTACATGATAGATTGACAGAGACAGCTAGAGATGATTGAATGGATAAATAGATATAGATACATGGATAATTAGACAAGATTGATGGACTTAGAGCAGTTATCAAGCACTAAGTATGTACTAGACATTGTATTAAGCTCTGAATTTACAACTATAAGCAAATGACACAGTTTTTACTTTTATATTCTAATGAAAGAAGGCAATATATAAAAGGAAGTTAGAAGGGGTAGGAGCAGGCAGAATAGTGTAGAGAGATTTGGGAATGTTATGGAGGCCAGATTCTGGATAGGTCAATGGGAAAGCTTACCTATCAGAACCCAGGGTAAGAAGGGCAGAATCCAAGTTTCCAGTATTGACAGATGATCAATAGATTAGAATAGATGAGAATGTATTGATCTAGAAACAATGATCAATCTGTTCAATTTTCTGTGTGTGCTTGTGTGTGTATGTGTGTGTGTCTTATATTTCCAGTTTTATTCCTAGCTCTTCTTTGGATACTCAGGTTTAGTTGGTTCTCAGGACAAATTTTCTTATTCTTCTAATTCTTTTTTGTTACTTTATGCAATCATCATTGAAAACATTTTGTTAATGAGGTTGTATTCTAAATAACTATCATCTTTGTTGGCTTATCTCTGACCTTGACAATGACAATGTGATTAATTGAAGAGATTTAGAACTTTTAGAGAGTGCTTCTTGAGACTTTTGTCTTAATAGCTTTAAATATGATATCCTTAATTCTTATCCTTAAATATCCAAATATCCTTAAAATGATAATATTCAGAGGTAATACCTTCAAGCTTAGTACATATAACCATACATTTTAATTCTATAAGCATTAATTAAGTACTTAATTATGTGCAAGATGCTAAGATTGGTGCAACAGATAAAATCTTTGCCCACAAAGAGCTTACAAACCAAATAACCAGCATCTTTACACTTGGTGCAGGATAAAATGCAAAATAGTCAGAGAACAACTTGCTCTCTATTAAGGTAAGGAAACAGAAAATATAATTGAAATATAGGAGGACTGGGAAAGGTCATGGAAGGTTTCTTTATGGAGCTAGCACTTGTGTTAAACTTTGAAAGAAGAAACACATTTTGACAAGAAGAGATGAAGAGGAAGTCCATTCAATGCAAATGGCTGGTTTATGTTAAATGTCCCTGATAAACTCTACATTCTAACATGTCAGGGACTATTATTGCTTCACTGAGCATACTATTTTCCCATTACTGGGCATACATTTTGCATATAGTAGGTGCTTGTTGGTTGCATGGATGAATTACCCGATAGTTAGTACTTATAAAAATTCTGTTAAATTGTATTTTTAAGCATCTAATGTGTACAAGGTACCCACAGTGCTGGTCCAAATTTATATGTTGGAGATAAATGTGCCTATTTTCTGTCCAGTGAGGGGACCGTCACCAGTTGTACTCATAGGAGGAGTAAATAAACCACTGATAATGCTGAGATCTTCCTTACAGATATGAAACCATAAGAAGAGGAGGAGCCCCAGAGTAATTCAAACTCAATTACTTTGCTCAAAGAGTGTTTCAAATGGAAATAAATGAAAAGACACAATGGAAGAGGCAAGAAGCATTAATCAATATGGTTGGATGCTTTTTGTCCTGGATTTCCATTTAGGTTACTGTGAATGAGAAGAGGAAATAGCACAGAATATTGGTAAAATTACTAGATGGTTGAGGATTAGCTTCAGTGATCCTGCCCCTTCCCCCTTTCTCTGTCCCCTTCTCCTTCAGCTCCTATCTGCACCATCACTCCCTTTTAAGTATCCAGTGTCCTCATACTTCCCCCATTGCTTCTATGAGGGTTGGAGGAGGATAGAAAAGGATTAACATCTTGGATTAGATAATTTCCAACTCTGCAGCTATCAATCAAATAACCTTTCTGTGCCTTAGTTTTCTCATTTGTAAATATGAATAATTCCCCTATTACATTATAAGCTCCTTGAGAATAAGGACTGTTTTTTGTTGGAACCCCAAAGTTTAGCACAGTACCTGTCATATAGTAGATGCTTAATACATGCTTATTGATTGACTAATCAGACTATTTTGAATAAAATATTTTGAAATTCTTAAAGTGTTTTAGAAAAACTGGTTACTATTAATTGAACTAGACATGCTAAAATAGAAAGAGATGGCCTGAGTTTGACTGATTGACTGACAAAAGATAACTTTTTCTTCCAACTCTATGATTCTATGATTCTGAAATAGGCTATCTAATCTAATCATATTTGAACTTCCCTTGCCTGAAGACCCAATGGTGAAAGGGAACTTCAATGCAAACTATGTCACTATTGATTCCATGGTTCTAATAGTTTTTTTTTTTTAATCATTGATCCTAAATCTGCTTTTCTATGACTTTCACTCTTCCCTCATAGTTCTAATATCCTATTCCACATGTTCAAACATTCTTTGGCTTGATATCCTTTTCATCTTTCATCAATCAATAACTAAGTGTACTTACTATATCCAGTTACTGTGATAATGAGAGTTAAAAACGTAGTCTCTGCCTTCAAGTACCTCACCTAATTGGGGAGACAACATACAAATAATGAGGCACATACAAGATACAACAAAATAGATGAAAGCAATCTTGGAAACCAGATGCTAGTGGTTATAGGAAGATCCTTGCAGGAAATGACCTTTGAATTGAGTTTGAAAAAAAAAAAAAATTATCTCTGATAGCTGAGAAAAGAAGGGAAAGCTCTCCAAGCCATACCAAGGTACAAGAGCTCTGGGAGATGGAGTGTTGTGTGAAAAGAACACAAGGTAAGCCAATGTGGTTGGATCTTATAATAAGTGGAAGGGAGTCGAGTGTAAGAAACACTTTAATATTGTATGATCAATCTCTACTTCTGTGCTCTTGCTTACATGGAAGGTCAATCCCATAGATGATGACGAGGTTATGTTTTCAGAGGAAACAAGTGTTATTCCTTCTTGTCCTTAAATGCCTTTCATGTCAAGGGGAAAGAGTACAACTGATACTGACCATGTAAAGCAATAAATAACTTTTAGTTGAAAAAACTATTCATTTTATGTTCTTTCCTTCCACTCACCTCAAAAATAATATGGTCAATTCAGTGCCATAGCAATTCAAGACCAGACAGTATTCAAGGATTTTTTTTTCCAGTTTTGAATCTGTAAAAAATCAGGTCTTCAATCTCCTTTCTACATGTGATGAAGTTGACAAAAAAGGAGGAAAACCAGAAAATGATTGCCTTCTGAAAATATTCTAAGAAAAATATTTGCATAACAGCATTCCTATTATTAGGGAGGTGACAGGGCATGAGGAAGTAAAGGGAACTGTTAGATAGAACTCATTTGTTTAATTTTCCATGGGAGGATAAAATGGTGGCAGTGCCATAACAAAACAAAATGTATTTGAGTTATTAGAGGCCAAATTTAATTTCATAGGAAATGTGAATAAAATGTGGCCTCAATTTCCAAGCATATTCCCATAGGGCTGCAGAATTATGGAAAGGCAAGGAGGGTTGATTGCTTTAGTTATTTTAATGAAACGCCTCCTCCCAACCCTACCCCAAATCTCAAGTAATTTGTGGATTTTGTGAATCTCAGATCTTTTAACATTTAGGGTCAGGCCATGCTGTCAAATTAAATATAGTAACACATTAATGCATATACATTTTTCCTAGCAAAGGGGAGTTTTTCAAACTCACAGAATTAAAGCATACATGGTTTTCTTTGGGGAAATTTGAGCTGAAAAATAAATATATTCATTTGCAAGAAAACTTTGTATAAAGGAATTATAGTTCTAATAAAATTCTGGCACAACATTTTCACAAAGACAGCGTATATATACATAGAAAAATGATAGAATCATAAACTATTATAATTGTAAGAAGTCAAAGATACTCCCTATTTTGGACAATAGCTAATAGCTCTTTATAGCATACTGACAAGTGGTCATCCATCCATTACTAAGAAAGTCCCTTCCACTTTTATATATTTCTGATTGTTGGGAAATTTTCTCTTAAATTAATACTAAATTTGATTCTTTTCACTTTCTGTCTTCAATGGTGATATATCTGGATTCTGATGGAATTTAGGATAAACTTTTCAGAGTTATAGAAAGCAAAAATTAGGAATCTCTAATATAATAAGCCCAACAAGTACTCATTTAGCTTCTGCTTAAAAACCTCCAAAGAGGGACAACCTGCCACTTCTCAGAGCAGCTCATTCCACCTTAAGCCAGCTTTAAATGTTAGAAAATTTATCTTGACACAAGCCTAATTTTGCATCATTAAACCTTATATTCATTCCTCGCATTTCTGCCCCATAGGGTTGACTAAAACAAGTCTGATTTACTTTTTCATATGACAATCTATCAAATACCTAAAAAAACAGCTGTTATATTTCCCTCTGTGTCTTTTCTTCATCAAGGCTAAACATGTTAAGTTTCTTAAATCAATCCTCATATGACACGGACTCAAAGCTCTCTTTACCATCCTGATTGTTTTCATTTGGGGATTGTGCAGTTTATCAGTGTTCCTCTTAAACTTTAGTGCCCAGACTGAATACAACAATCTCACTGTGGCTTTGAGATAACACAGCAACAGAGATAGATGGAAACAGCTTTACCTAGGCAGCTACAGTAGCAGCAGACTCCATCCTTTCATTTTTGTTGTTGCTACTCATGAACTTTACAAACATGAATATTAAGGGACCACTCTTTCTCAGGACACTTAGAGTATGTCTTTGTTAGTTATCTCTCCCTCCATATTGTGTGTGTGTGTGTGTGTGTGTGTATTTAGAAATAATCTTGTATTCTTGATGGTCATAACCAATGGAGATGATATTCTGGTGGGCTCCCCAGAAAGGCTTAGGGTACTTGTTCCATTCAATTCAATTTAAAGAAACTTTTATTAGATACCTAGCTTGTGCTGAGAACACAGCTAAACTTCCAGATACAAAGAAAAAAAAATACAAATTCTTCTTTGCTTCAAGGATTTCAGATCCTCCTTGGAAGGAAATATTACACGCAAGTAAAACATCAAATATGGTTTCAGAACGAATATAAAATAATTTCTAGAGATACGGAAATCATTAACACTTGATGGTATCAGACTGTCTGCTTATCACAAGGAACACTTATCTGTGTCTTGAATGAGCTAGATTTCTCCAGAAATAAAGAACATTTCAGATATGGAACTGACTCTAAAATGGTATAGAAGATGTCTGATCTCATAGAAATAATTATAACTCTGGGTTTGCTTCCTAACTGTGAATGTATGTCAGTGCTCTCCCCTGGTTTCTTACCTACTCTTCTTGGTTTCTACTCTCTATCTTTTGTGACCTCATCAGTTTTTATGGACTTAATGATCATTTCTCCATGGGTGGCTCCCAGATATGTATACCCAGCCCTAGTATCTCTCCTGAATTTCAGTCCTACTACAGCAACTATTAGACATTTTGAACTGTATGTTTCAAAGACAGATCAATTCAATATGTCCAAAACAGAGCTCAAAATTCCATCACATCAAAAATCATCAAAAGCAACCTCAATAAGACAAATAAACAAACAAACAGACAACAAACCCAAAATACCACCTATCTTTCTTCTGTACTTTTGTTTCAGTCAAGGGCACCATCGTACTTTCTGTTACCCAGATTTACAATTTTGTAACCAACTTGATTTCATATTCTCCTTCAAATCACATATCCATTCAATTAATAAGTCTTATTGATTCTACTTCCAGAATTTATTTCATTCTCTCTACTCACAGAACAACCAGGAAGGGCAGGAAATACTTAATTTCTGTCTTTGTATCCACAGAATCTACAGTATTCATCAGCAATAATAATTTGTTTGTGAATTGATTAGTAGGGACTCAACATTTAAAGACTGGTCACCAGAGAGCATAGATAAATAGAACTAAAAGGGAATTCTAGAAATTGAGTCCAATTTCCTCATTTTATAAAGGATTATATATATATATATATATATATTTTTAAATGATTTATAAAAAGATTGAGATTTAAGGTTTTCCTGAGTTCACTTCCAGAATCCTTTCTACTACACTATCTTGTCTTTCCATTTTGACAATTGGGGTTACTGTTGTTCTGCTGCAAGAATTAATGAAAACTTCATTTTTCAGGATGTTTTTAATCTGAGCATGGATCCTTGAAAGACTGTATTAAAATAGAATGATAATAATGACCCCTTATTAAACTCAGCTCTTAGCTTGGTAGGTGGGGAGGAAATAAGTATTGTTGATGGGGGAAGGTGTTGAATACATGATTTTCACTTGTGTTTTATTCAGTGTTTTGCTAACTCAAATTAGTTTAAAAATGAGATCCATGTCATTCAGCAATGGAGAAGTCTCTTTCAATGTAAAAATTAGTGGAGTCTCAGATAGGATATATATTCTTTTGGGGGGAATGCTTTTTGAATTATATTATTTGTTACTGAAACCTCTACTATTCTGTCATTCTAAGCATCATTCTTTACCCCAAACTGTCTCCTTAAGCAACTGAGAACAACAAAGACATTAATTAGTTTACTTTATGATCACACTCGATATTAAACAAGTAAGCTGCCACCGGTCTTTTAAACAAATGTTTTAAAATATCTGTTGAATTTTAAATACATTGGAAGTATTGTAGATTCATATTTGGAATTGGCCTTATAAATTTTCTATTCAGCCCTCTCATTTTATAGAAGAGGGAAGTGAGGCTCAAAGATATTAAATAAATGGCAGTACTGGTATTTCATACTAGATCCTCTAACTTAAATTCAATGTTCTTTCTTCTATATCCTTATGCTTGGGAATGAACCAAATAAAATAAAATGATAAATTAGTTTCTGACTTTGGGCTTGGGGTAAAACTGCATTGACCTAAATATTTCAATTTTATGAAAGACTAAAGTGATCTTGACATCCACCACCTAGTTGGCCTATTTTTAATTAAAAACCAAACAAATAAAAAAAAAAAAAAAAAAACAACAGTCAATCCAAAAAGCAGTTGAATTTTTCAAACAGGTAACTATAATAGCCCGGGGAGGTAGAACTATAACATTTAAAAAATACTTCAAGGAACTGAAATATTATAGCCTAGGGGGAAAAAAAAAACTTTTAGAATCAATCTCTCTCTCTCTCTCTCTCTCTCTCTCTCTCTCTCTCTCTCTCTCTGTGTGTGTGTGTAGGGGGGTTTAATCTATTTTCAAGAATCTGAATTATTGTCATATGGAAGAGAGATGGGACTTATTCTTCTTACAACATAAGGCAGATCTAGGATCTAAGAGTCAAAGCTACAGAGAAAAATTTCTGTTTAAAAAAAGAAAGAACTTCTTAACAATTACACATTCTGACCATATAAGTTAGTTGCTCCTTGATACTTGGAATGTTCCAATGTTACATAACTATTTAGAAACTATGAAAGGAATCTTCTTACTTTGAGTAGGTGGTAAAATTTAATTATTTAATCATTTTTAGGGCTCTAAGATTCTATAATGCTAGATGTATAGGATAAAAAAAGATAAAATATATTCAACTTTAAAGACTAATTTAGCCAAATTAATAAAATATGCACATATGTAAATAAGTATGTAAATTACCAAAACAATATTTTTTACAAACTAAAGGGCATTGCAATTAAAATTTCCCATGAATTGTCACTTGTCTTTGAGTGCTAATCCCTGGAGTAAAAAATGTTACAGTTTAATATGTGCATTCAATATATATAGACAGTTTAATATGTATATTTTTCAAATATTATTTTAAAGTCAGATCCATACATTATCATAAACTTTCAGAGTTGGAAGGGACATGCAGTGGCTACTTCTTTAATTGAAACAAGAATCTTGTTTACAGAATTTCTGACAATTTGATTCTAAAGATGAACAAGTGCAAGATTTAGAGGATTGATTAAGTAATAGCATATTAAAAAAAATTAGGGAATCTGGTTTGGAGAGATCTAAGATGAAAAAGTAGAAAAGCACTCAACTGAACTTTTCCAACATTCCCCTCTAAAAAATTTAAAATAATTCCTCAAATTATTGCTGGAGTGCCAGAAACAACTAAATTTTAGAATGAATCATTCTTCCGGTCCAAGACAATATGGATGGTAAGAAAAAGAGATCCGAATAGAAGAGGAGGCTGACCTAGAAACCACTATGGATGGAAGTAGGTGGTGGTGACAAAAATTTCTCAAGCTAGAGATGGTAAGGGGACTTCACTACTGATCAGAAGGAGATTATGGGGAACAACTGTGTTATCATTGGATACAGGATCAGATGCTGTATAGCAAACTCCACTACCCATTTCTAAGTAACAGTTCAAGGATAAAAAGGAGCACTTTTGGTGAAGAGGGAGTGGGAACTCTGAGAAATAATTGTTTATTAGTTTTATTGTCTATATCAGAGTTCAAGGGTAGAAAGGAGCACTTTTGGTTAAAAGGGAATGGAAAGCCTGAGGGACAGCAACACACTCTAAGGGATCAGAGACCTTGAGGAATGATATTATTTCCTATTCTGAGGGAGAAATGACCATGAGGAACAGTACTGATTTCAGTCCCAAGGGATCAGGGAAGCTTCCTAGATAAGAATCAAAGTATAGATCAAATGGCCTCTTCCCAGATCACAAATCCTTGGAAGCACTGAAAACCTCCAAAACCACAGAACAAGTTTTGAAAACAGCATTGTGGAAAAAAATCTGTAGCTTGAGACAGATCTGCCCTCTCCCTATACTGGAAACAGGGACCAATATTAACATAAAGTTTCAAATCAAGAAATAAGATGGAGAAAAGAGTAAATAATAATAAAAAAAAAGAATTTGATCATAAAAAACTACTATAGTGATACAGGACAGCAATACAGAAACTCAGACGAAGACAAATAAAGTTAAAATAATTACAAATCCCCAGGGGAAAAAGTGAATTGGACATACAACTCAGAAGAAGTCCTCTAAGAGCTAAGAAAAACTCTACAAATAAAATTAGTGGAAGAAAAATTAGATAAAGAAATAAAAGCAAGAAAAAGTGAAAAGATAATCACTTGGTAAAAAAAAAATAGTGAAGAAAATATCTTAAAAAACAAAGTTGACAATGGAAAAAATTTTTAAAAAATCACAAAAGGAAATAATTTCTTAAAAATCAGATTTAGCCAAGTGGAAGCTATGACCCCATGAGACATCATAAAACAATGCAACAAAGTCAAAAGAACAAAAAAAAAGTAATCAGGAAATATCTTATTTAAAAAAAAAAAACTGATCTGGAAAATAGACTGAAGTGAGATAATTTAATAATTATTGTATTACCTGAAAATCATGATCAACAGACATGATATTTCAAGAAATTATCAAAGAGTACTTACCCTGATATTTTACAGCAGCTAGGTGGCACAGTGGATGGAGCACTGGGCTTGGAATCGTGAAAATTCATTCCATGAGTTTTAATTTGGCCTTAGACACTTAATAGCTATATGACTTTTGTGCATTTCATGCTTTAATCTTGTTTGCTCCATTCTTCATCAATAAAATGATTTAGAGAAGGAAATTGCTTTCCCAACAAGCAAACCCCAAAATGAAGTCATAAAGAGTTGGATATAATTGAAATGACTGACCAAAAATCATAAAAGTAGAGAGTGTAATAGAAACTGAAAGATCAGCCAATCATCACCTGAAGAAAAAAAAACCAAATGAAAATTCTGATGAATATTTTAGGTAAATTCCAGAACTCCCAGATCAGAGTGAAAACACTTCAGGCAGCACGAAAGAAATAATTAAAGTATCACAAAGCCATAATTAGATAATACAAGATTTAGCAGCTATCATATTAAAGGAACAGAGGACTTAAATTATAGCACTCTAAAAGGAAAAGTAACTAGGATTATGACTAAGAATAAACTACTAAGCAAAATTGAGTATTGTATAATTAATCAGGGAGAAAATGGACATTTGATGAAATAAGGATTTTTAAGCATTCTTAATGAAAAGATAAGAGATGAATAGAAAATTTGACATTTAAACAGCAGGTTCAAGAAAAGCACAAAAAGATAAACATGAAAAAGCAATCACAACTCAATAATATGAAAATGGCATCATTATTGGGTCAGTTAGAGGGCATGAGTGTAAGCCAGTTATGTTGAAATAATCTAAAAAAGTAATGGAGGGAAATAAATGAGAGAAGGAGAAAGGAAGAGATAGAATGAGAAAATTATCCTCCCATAAAAAAGTCTAGCAAAGAGCTTTTATAGTGGAAGAGAAAATGGTGGACCATGTTTAAATCTCAAACTTTGTAAAAGTGTGTGTATACATACATATATATGTACATATAAATTCATTTGGACATAGAAAACTATCTTGACTATAAGGAAATAGGAGGGGAAGAGGACAATAGATATAAGAAGAAGGAAAAATAAAAGGGAGAACTAATTAGGAGAGGCAGTGGTCAGAAACAAAACAAAAAAAAACTTAAAAAATAAAGAGAAGGATAGATTGAAGAAAATATGATGGAAGGAAATTCACAGTTAATAGTTAGAACAATGAATGTGAATAAGAGGAGCTCACCCATAAAATGGAAGGAAGCAGATAGTAAAATGCATTCAAAAATAGAATCCAATAGTTATGTTGTTTTTAAGAGATGACACATTGAAATGGAAACACTCACACAGAGTTAAAATAAGGGACAAGAGCAGAATTTATTATTCATTGACTGAAATTAAAAAGGCAAGGGTAGCAATCATGATTATACAGAAAATAAAAGTAAAAGTAGACCTAATTTATAAAATAATCAGGGGAACAAAGTTCTGATTAAAAGTATCATTCACAATTATGCATTATCAATAAATTTTAGCATAATTTTTTCTTACCAAGGTTAATTTCTCAAATACATAAGAGCCATTTTCCAATTAATAAACAGTTAAAGGATATGAATAGGCAATTTTCCAAAGGACAACTCAAAGCTGTTCATAATCATACGAAAAAATGTTCGAAGTCACTATTGATTAGACAAAGGTGAATTAAAACAACACCAAGGTCCTACCTTACACTTATGGGAAATGACAAATGCTAGAGGGCATGTTGAAAAGTAAAAATGCTAATAAACTGTTGGTAGACTGGCCCATTCACTTTGGAGAATAATCTGCAACTATGCCCAAAGTGCTATAATACTGAGCATGCCCTTTAATCCAACAATACCATTATTGGTATATATCTTAAGGAGATCAAATAAATAAAAGGACCTCAATATACAAAAAATACTTCCCGCAGTTCTTTTTTAGTGACAAAAAAGGTGATTGATGAAATACTCATCAATTAGAAATGGCTGAACAAACTCTGGTTTACAGTAATGGAATGTTATTGTGTTATACAAAAAGACAAAGATAGTGATTTCAGGAAAAAATATTAGGACTTATATGAGCTGATAAAAAGTGAAGTGAGTAAAAGTCAGAGATCCTTGTGCATAGTAACACCAATGTTGTAATGATATAATGTTTAAAAAAAAAAAAAAAACTTGATTAGTCTGATCTATATAATGATTCTAGACTATTGTAAAGAATTCATCCATCGATCCATCTCCAAAGAGAGGACTAATGAACTGAGTGCAAACTTAAATATGCTTTTCCCACTTTATTTATTTTTTGCTTTTTTTTCAATATGACTAACATGGAAACCTATTTTATATAATTTCACATGTATAATTGATATCATTTTGCTTGTCTTTTCAATGGGTAAGGGATAAGTAGGAAGGAGGGAGAGAATTTGGAACTCAATTTAAAAACAAAAACAAAAGAATGTTAAAAACAAATAACCTTTTTTTTTAATTAAAGCTTTTTATTTTTCAATACATATGCATGGACAATTCTTTAACATTAGCCCTTGCAAAACCTTGTGTTCCAATTTTCCCTCCCTTCCCCCACGTCCTCCCTTAGTTGGCAAGTAGTCCAATATATGTTAAAGATGGTAGAAATATATGTTAAATCCACTATATGCAGACATATTTATACAATTATTGTGTTGTACAAGAAAAATAAAATTAAGCCAGGGAAGAGGAAGAGGAAGAGAAAGGAGGAAGAGGAGAAGGAGGAGGACAAAGAGAAAAAGAAGGAGGAGGATGAGAAAGAAAAGGAGGAGGAGGAGGAAGAGGAGAGGATAAGGAGAAGGAAGAGGAAGAGGAGGAGGAGGAGAAGGAGGAGGAGGAGGAGGAGGAGGAGAAAATACAAGCAAGCAACAACAAAAAGAGTGAAAATGCTATGTTGTGGTCCTCACTCAGTTCCCACAGTCCTCTCTCTGGGTGTAGATGGCTCTCTTCATCACTGAACAAGTGGAACTGGTTTGAATCATGTCATTGTTGAAGAGAGCCATGTCCATCAGAATCGATCGTTGTATAGTCTTCTTGTTGCTGTGTACAATAATCTCCTGGTCCTGCTCATTTCACTCAGCATCATTTCATGTAAGTCTCTTCAGGCCTCTCTGAAATCATCCTGTTGGTCATTTCTTACAGAACAATAATATTCCATAATATTCATATACCACAATTTATTCTGCCATTCTCCAACTGATGGTGATCCACTCAGTTTCCAGTTTCTAGCCACTACAAAGAGGGCTGCCACAAACAAACAAATAACTTTTTAAAAAGAGAAAAATATCTTATTTGGCAGGTGCTACTATATCCTTATTTTACAAATGAAGTAATTGAGCCTGAGAGATGATAAGTGACTTGACCAGGAAAACACACTTAGCTTATATTGAAGGTGCTGTTTAAATCTATGTCTTCTTTCCTTCAATGAAAAATTCTTTTCCCATCAAGAATAAAATCTGGTAGGATCAGGGTAATAATGGTCAACAGCTTCAGAGAGGTCTAGGAGAATTGTGACTTTAAAAAGTCCTTACATTTGGTCTTTAAAATATTCCTGGTGATTTTTGAGCAAATAGTAATAGTAGAGTGGGGAAGAGAGCAGAAACTACAGAGAGGGGATGTGGGATGGTAGTGGGATTCTAGCTGAATATACTAGAATAATCATCACATTAGCTAACAGGGCCATATTGCCTTAAAGTTTGCAAAGCATTTTAAATGTTACTTCATTTGATCCTCACAACAACCCTGGAATAGAGATACTTTTATTGTCCTTATTTTATATATGGGGGAAAAAATGATGATATTTTATTTGAGGATATTTCTAAGTAGGTGAAATAATGTGAAGGTAAGAGACATATGAATCATTAATTTTGAAGAACTGGGAAAGAATGGGACAATGGGGCTGCTAGGGGGATTACTCCTAGTTCTGCTTAGAAAGGAAGAGATGGTGGATGATGACACTAAAATGTTTTGAGGGAAATAGAGGGGACATTGAGGAAGTTTCCATAATATAACCTTAGTATTATCTGTAAATAAAAATATTCATAAACAGTATTGGGGTAGGAATGTAGAAAGGGAAGAAAGGGTTTGGAACAGTAATTATGGAGGATGGAGATTGGGAGTCGATAAGAGTAGAACAGATATATTACCAAGCAGCAGTAATGTTCCAGCTGAGGTGATACACCATAAATTTGTAGTGGATGAAATCAGCTCAATTTCATGAATAGCGAATGATGATGACAAGGACAGACTATGTCTAGGTTTTCACCATTTTATATTCACCCTGGCAAGCACAGTGATGAACAGCAGCATGTAGAAGAAGGTAATCAGCTATCATTTGATGATCACTGAGAAAACATGTCTCAGGAAAAGTAGTACTGAATGTGCATTGATTTTTAAAGTTCCATGTCATGAAAACCAAGTTCCTTGGTCTAAATTTGGTCTTAGGCAAGACTTGTGAATATTGTTATGAGAGACATATCTGGATGACATTTGGATTTTTATCAATCTTATCATCACAGAGAATGTTGGAGGTCAAGTTCAACTTTGTCTCCAATGCAAAGATCCAATCACTTACAGATAATAATCCAATCTTCAACTGAAAATAGCAAGTGATGTGTAGCCGGGACCTCCCCACTTATTGAAAAGTTGTTCTAGTTCACAAATGGATAGTTATAATTGTATTAAAGCTAGTTGTTGACTTGAATAGAAATCTTGCTCTTTTTAGCTTCACCCACTGATTCTAATTTTCCTTTCTAGGGAATGTGGGATCTAGCATCACTGCAATAACACTATTACGATCACTGTCATAACTACCACAACCACTACCACCACTACACCACTATTACTATTTTTACTTCTACTACTACTCCTACTACTATTACTACAACTACTACTTCTATTGCTGCTCCTAGTAGGATGATAATGACTACTACTACATTGCTAACTACTACCACTATTCCCACTGTTCTACAACTAGTAATAATAGCAATAAAAGAGTAGTAATTGTAGTAGTCATAATTGTAATGGTAATAATAATAATAGTAATAGTAAACCTTCTCCCATCCATCTTTGATGGATCAAGAATCCATCAAATTCTTGAAGGTAATTATCATGCCTTCTCTCAGCCCTCCCTAGTTTTCTTTAGTATGACTAAATTTCTCAGACTCTAACTTTTCTACATACGATTGTGGTTTTTATTCCATTCTACAACCTAATCACTCTTTTTAATACAATCTCTGAGTGGATGACCAAGGTCAAGACCCAAATACACTTTTCACTATATATATGATATCAATAATAGTGCTTTCATTTCTTACAGGATCTGGGATTGTTGTGATGACAGTGTTTTGTAAACTTTGAAACTTTAGAAATATGAAATAGCTTTCACTTATAATTTCTACTGTAAGGATCATAGCAAGAATGTAATATTTGAAAATCTTATTAACTGAAACAAATATTTTCCTCCTCAGCTCTGTTATGAGGATAAAGATTTCCTTGATCTTTATATTCCCCAATATTTTTCCCATTAGTATAATGGTGATGATACAGAAAATGATGGTGATACATTAATAGTTTGAAGAGTAGTTAATTTACTTGGCATTTTAAAATCTCTTATCAAGAGACAGTGTGATATAATGAGTAAGAAATTACACTTGGAAGTTAAGAAGACTGGATTCACATGCTATCTCAGATATTAGCTTGCTGTATGACCCTAGATAAGACACTTAAACTGTCTTTGACTCTGTAAATGAAAGGACTAAACTTGATGGTAATTATGATCCCTGCTAGCTCAAAAATGAATGATCCTATGATCGCAGCTCATCCTTTGATAGATCATATGAGGGTGTAGAGCATGCACTGTGACTGCCATTTTGCAGATAGGAAAAGTGAAGGTATAGGAAGCATATTAGAATTCCAGTGCTGTTCTTAAACATTTTGCCTTCAACTGGCAAAGAAATATTGAGTACATATTTCATTGGTCAGTATTACCAAAATAGGTTAAATTACTCCTTGGTTAGTCCCAGCCTAGGAAGAAGCAAACATTTTATCTAGAAGATAATTCTAATTTGGTCATATTAATACAAATTTCTTTTATAGACTGCCTAAAACACTGGTTTGTTTTAACCTAAAATCAGCCAGTCAATAAACATTTTTTAAGTACCTACTATGATCTGAGCACTGTATGAAGAGATGGGGATACAAACAAAACAAATGTAAATTATAGTTCCAGCTCTCTAGGTGATCACAGCTTAATAGGGAGAGAGAAGGGGGAATGAAGATGGGGTGTGAGCTGGATATCAGATGGCATTGTAGATAATTAGGTCACTTATTCAGTTAGTTTTTGTAATATTCCAGAGGTAGATTTAATCTGCTCCATAGAATCAAGCTTGGAAGAAAATGGGTACAATTCAAAAGAACTAACATCTGGTTGACAAAAGAGCCTGTTCATTCTAATCAGTCACTACTGATCATATAGAATCTGTCTCTAGTGTTTGGTCAGTCACTCAGACTTCTCTTCTTTACAACGTGTCTTCATTATCTAGTTCATCAGATAAAAATGATAAACCCCCTGAAGAGAGATCCTGTTATGGACATGTTTTAAATTTCTTTTTAAAAAATACCTCTAGAAAAAAATAATGAAGCTTCCAATTTGGAGACTAAATAACTGAAGTGCTTTCAATACCACGCAATATGAAAAACCACACTGTCTGAAGGAATTCTCTTTGGTGAACAATAGGACCACTACTAGCCTTCCCTAATGAACTACCCCTTCATTGAACCGAAGTGAATTTGGCAAATTAGGGAGCTAGACGAGACAGACATTTTCTTTCAAAGGACCTAACTAATCAAAGCTACAATATAGGTCTGGGATAGGACCCAGTATAAAAAATGTGATTGTCAGTTGAAAAATATATGGCTTCTGATAAATATTACAGTCTTTTGCAGCTTATTCAGTGAACATTCTCTGGTCATTGACTTGGGCTGTGGCATTAAGCTTTTGGTCATTAAAAATCTTTCTGGAAAGGAGTGAACCTGCTGAATTTATAGTTAAGAGAGAAAGCCACCTAATGAAGATGAAATAATTTGATTAGTGGAACAAGGTGCAGTTGTTTGTCACGCTCTCTGGCTTTTCTTCCAGATTGCTCTATTCATTGGTGGTTATGGGGTTTAGGGGAGGGAAGGTTCCAAGCTCATGCATCATACATAAACCTAGGGACTGACCAGCATGACGCTTATTAACCCTATTTGCTCCACGATTTTATACATTGATTCCATACCAGAATCATTCTGGATCCCAACAAAGATTTCCAGAGATATACAATCAGGGAGATTAGCAAAGGAATCTACTTTCACAAAAAGGGGTGTTTCTGTGGATACTCAAGTATAACTATTCTGAAAAACTTTCTAAGCAATCTGGGAAAGTGGTTTATACAAAAAGTCATCAGAGTTCATCAGATCATAGATTTAGAATTGGAAAATAATGTGAGATATCTAAATTTTAGATCAATTTCCTCATTGTACAGATGAGGAAACTGAGATTCAGAGAACTAAATGATTAAACCCAGATTATAGTTGTGTTTTTAAAATAGTTTTTAATTGCTATCCCTTGTGAGTTTTTTCTTCTACCATCAAAATTTCTCTCAGTATTCCTTCCTTGTCTAACTCACAAGGATATCCCAAATAACAAATAATCTTTGTAAAGGAAAAAAAAGAAAAAAAACCCAGTATAACCAAATAATATGAAAATATGTTCAATGCACTCATCTATAGATACTTCATGTCTGCAAAAAGAAATTGGGTTGTGTGCTTCATTTTATATCTCTTCTATGAAGCCATGTTTGTTCTTTGTAATTTTGCAATATTTACCTTTAATTATTTTGTAGTTATTCTTTATATCATTGTAGTTATCCTATGTGTTGTTTTCTATTCACTGGTTATTTTATTCTGAATCTCATTATGTAAATTTTCCATACTTCTATATATTCATTATAATTGTAATTTTTTATAGCACAGTAATATTCTATTATATCTGTGTGTCACAATTCGTTTAGTCATTGCCAACCCATGGACATCTACTTTATTTCCAATTCTTGCTATTATAAAAGATGCTAATGTAAATATTTTAGTGTATATAGGAAATTTTTCTAATCAATTACTTTCTTGGGTGATAACTCTATAGAGTAATCTCTATGTCAACAAGTATGAATATTTTAGTCATATTATTTTAATAGTTTACTGATTCATGGCTCTGCCAATAATGAACCAGGTGCCTATCATTCCATCACATCCTAGGCTTATGCTGTTCAATGGATTTTTATAGCCAGATGAGGAAAGATGAGATAACATTTGGGACTAGTTACATAAAATATCTGAAAGGTAGCATGGAACTGTTGAAGTTTTTTTTTTTTTCAATTTTGGTGAAAAATTCTTCTCTTACATTTCAAGTTTGACCATGGACAGAACATAGCAACTGATGATTATCAGTTACACTTCATTGTTGTTCTGGAAACATTTTATTTTCCATTAAATAAATTCCATTAAATTCTCCATAAAATATTAACTATTCCATTAATAAAATATATGTAATATAAAATATAAATTTATATATAATTGTGATATATTAATATGCATATATAAGTATTTTATACATAAACTAGAAATGCATATACATATATGTGTGTAATATACACACATATATTAGGGTTCAAACATCAAAATCCTGTATCCATTAATGGTACATATGAATTGGTAAAAATGGAGTTTTAAAACAGGACCTCTCTCTATATATTGTATTTGGAGGAATAGGGGTCAATTTGCAAATCTGGAAGATTTAAATGATGTCTCCCATAACATGGTGGGAAGGAAGAGTAGGGACTGGAAATGAAAAAGATCCCAAAGCTGAGGATGAATTTGGAGTCACTGTGGTAGAGCTGTTGGATTAGAGCACTGATTCTGGAGTCAGAGAAGCTGTGTTTAAGTCTCACCACTGATCCTTACCATGCATATGAACTGAGACAAGTCACAATCTTTGTCTCTTTAAAATGAAGATCTCTTAAGTCTCTTCCACCTCCAAGTCTGGGAAGCAGGATTTATTCCATTGAGGCATTACAGTTATGGCACTTATTACTTCAAGAAAAAAGTAACACAATTCAAAATTAACCTTGCTCTTGTGAATTTATAAACCTTGCACTCACTTTTGGACAGGTGTCAGAAGATCTGGGTTCAACTATTACCTTCAGGACCATGGACAAGCCATTTAAATTTACAAATCCTCAGTTGTGAAACTAGGGTGTTTAACTAATGATCTATGAGTTCTCAATTATCTCTATCTATCTAGAACTAGAACCTGTATAGCAGAGATGGAGGAAGGACATTTTGCATAAAGGTCCCAATGATAACTACTTTTATATTTTAATGAGTCCTTATACATTTGGATATTCCTCTCCTCTGGAGCAGTTCATCACCCATCCATGATTCTTATTCTATATGACCACTGTCTATACTGTCTCCATATTGATATTAGATGCCTTCACATAATCCTTTTAACATTATAGACACTGGATCAGGTTAATCTGATAGACTGTTCTTGCCACATGACTTATTTTTCTGGTTCTCCTTGTCCTTAACTTTTTTTTTTTTGATGACAGTTTTCAAGTTAGAGTTGTGATTGATAATAAGGGCTGTCCCAAATGTCTTAGCATAATTTAAAACACGTTCAGTAGTCTAAAACTGTACTAAAATTTTTGAGACACTTTGAGTGCTGTGTCCTGACTAAGACTGGCTATGCATTTTTCCACTGTTCTTTTAATCACTATAATTGCAACAGTGATTAAGATTGCTCAGATTATGTATGTCGGTCCATAATCCATATGCATATAGAATCTCAGGGAAAATATTGTTGTTCTCAAATAAAAGTGACAATCCTGCAAGTCTTCCCAATGCGCTCTAGTCCATTCCCCTTTTCCTATTCAGTTCTAGACATAGTTCATCATCCATTTATATGGACCAACCATATAAACAGACCATCTTTGTTCCCTAAAGTTGCTTTTCTTAAAACTTCATTAAAACTCTTCCATGATGGATTAATTATTATGAGTGGTGTAATTTTGATGATGAATATCAAACTAAATTAATTTCAATGAAGCCCAAGTTAAAGCAGATTTTTACTAGCATCGATCACAGTTACAACATCCATATGGGTGAACAGATTGCATTGTTCATAGGTTGTCTTGTGTGGGGTTACAGCTAGAGATGAATATCGCTATTCCTCTGTCCTTGATTTAAAAGAATCTGTTGGCAATCAACAGCACTCAGCATGGCTGTGAGGAGAACTCTGGATTAGAAATAAACAGACTAACTTGCACGTGAGTCTGGGAAAATTGTTTCTTTGTGGGTCTCAGTTTCTTCAGCTATAAGATGAAGTGATTGGACTAGATCTTCTCCAAATTTGCTGCTGGGTCTGAT
The DNA here is from genome assembly GCF_016432865.1 of Antechinus flavipes. Classification (NCBI taxonomy): domain Eukaryota; kingdom Metazoa; phylum Chordata; class Mammalia; order Dasyuromorphia; family Dasyuridae; genus Antechinus; species Antechinus flavipes. The sequence continues at coordinate 633,496,538 of NC_067398.1, forward strand.
TCTAGAGATGCAATTCTATATTTGAAATAGTTCAGAGATGAATCATTATAACAATAATGAAAATGAACAAAAATTTATGAAGAGCTTTAAAATTTGCAAAACATTTTGCATAGATTCACTCAAGTGGACCTCCAATCAACCCTGTGAGAAAGGCACTATTTTTATCCTCATTTTAATGGCAAGGCGACAGAGGGTGAACGGATTAGTGATTTGTAAGGTTCCTGTATTTGAATTTGAATTCAGGTTTTTATTTAATTTGAATTTAGGTTTTTATTATGTCAGTGATGTCACTGAAATGACACAGTGCATATTCACGTCTACCATATATTCACATTCATATCTACTCTATACCTATATGCATTAGGAATATATCCATATTCATTAGTCATAATACTCCTATGTTGTTGAAGCATCCTTTATTTTCTCTCTACTAGGTTCTTCTTACACATCCACTGTCAAATCGATCTTCCTGAAGCATACATCTAAGCATGATGTTCACTTAGTTCAAAATATCCTTCATGTCCACTCATTACCTACAGGATAAAGTTAATCTGCCATTTGAAGCTCACTATAGCCTGGAACTACATTATCTTTCCACATCCATCTTATATACCTCCTCCATGTTAAGGTTCAGTTTCAACCAAATTGGATTTCCAACTCCTTCTTGTATGTCCTTCTGATTAAATATCCAACCCCTCTATTAAGCAAAATGATCACCATCCTTTAAAATCCAGCTCAAATTGCACCTCCTCCAGTAAAACTTTCCTGTTTTCCTCATCTAAAGGGACATCTCCCTCCTTCAAACTGTAGCAGTTTATATAACTTGTGGGACTCATAAGGCACAACACATTCTGCTTTTGATTATATTTTTTCTGTGCATATCTCAACTCAACTCTTAGACTGAAAGTTGTGTGAGACAAGATCTTTTCTTGTTTGCTATATGCATGTTTGTGTATATATATTTACATATATACGTAAATGTGTATATATAATGTTGTTCAGTTATTTTGATCATGTCTAACTCTGTCACTTCATATTTGAAGTTCTCTTGGCAAAGATACTGAAGTGGTTTGCCATTTCCTTCTCCAATTTATTTTACGGATTAGGAAACTGAGGCAAACTGGATTAAATAATTTGTGTATATATGGGCAGACAAATGTGTTTGTGTGTATACACATAAGAAGGTAAGAAGGTTCAGATCATCCTACTTCTGACTACCTCCTCCCCATGAAGTGTAGGGTGAATATTGCACAAACAACTTAATTCAAAGCATCATATATTGATATATATTATAGATTATGCTTCACAATTTTAATTGATTCTAAGAAAACATGAAGTAATGAATAATGTGAGAGAGGTTAGTTCCATAGAATCAATGGTCTGATGGGCAAACTTGTCAAAAACTTATTACAAATGTTGTAACTTCAACAATTATGGTATTTAGTATAAAGCAGAATTGGTTAAGTGTTGGAGACAGGATAAGCATTGTGGAGTATACCCCTACAAGGTAGAATGCAATAAATGAGTAAGAGGCTTAATATGCTACCAAAGTTGAGAAAGGGAAAGAGATAAATTCTTACTTGGATGGAAGGAGATATAGTGATATAAGGAATTATGGAAAACTTCATGAAGGAGGTGACATTTATGAGGGAATTCAGAAGGTAACTAGAATCTGTAAAAGCAGAGATGGGGATAGGGACATTCTGGGTATAGGTCCTTAGTTAATATTACTTGCCCTTGGTTAATATTACTTGGGGGAGATAATATGCAAATAAATAAATATAAAGCAAGTTAAATGCAGGATAAATAGGAAATAACATGGGTGAGGCACTAGAATTAAGAGGAAATGGAAAAGGGTGACCATAAAAAAAACAGAATTTCAATTGTGACAGTGAAATCTGAGGAAATTAGTAGGAGTGAGGAAAGTCAGTAGAGAAATTAATTAAGGAGCAAGAACATTCTAGGCACAGGAAACAGCCAGAGGAAATTTCTTGTTTATGCAACAGCTAGAAAATTTCTATCTTGCTTGTTTGTAGGCAAGTGAGTTAATCTTACTTTGACTTATACAGTGGATTATGTAGCCTGTATTATATATAGGCTTATTCAATTAATAGTTCAAACTAATAATATAATTCATGCTAAATAGATGATTTATCAAAGTATTTGATAAAGTATTTCTTATCATTAATTTGGAAAAGTTGGAAAGCTGTAGACTAGAGAATAATACAGTTAGCAATATTTAGACCCAGGTAAAGGTAAGAAACAAGCATTTTGTAAGGGCCTACTGTCTTCCCAGTTCTGTTCTAACTTTACAAATATTATCTCATCTGACATGAATAGAAAGACTTAAGGAATAGTCATTTATGATGAGGCCTTCAGTCAAGGATCTCTTTTTGACTTTATGCTATTTTTCATTTTTTTCCCAGTGATCCAGTTAAAGATAATGATAACATGCTCATAGATTTTGCAAATGCTGTAAAGCTGAGAGAAGTATACCACACACTCGATGACAGTCAAGATCCAAACATATCTTGACAGGCTAGAACATTGAATCTTTCCTAATAAGATGAAATTCGATAGGGATAAAAGTAAAGTCTTCTGTTTGGTTTGAAAAAAATTAACTTCCCAAGTGCAAGATGAGAGAAGCATAATAAAAGAGTCCTTTGTCTAAAAATTATAGAGAGAATTCCAAGACTCCAAGAACAATCTGAGTTAGCAAGGTGACATGGCAGTCAAAAAAAAAAAAAAAAAAACTTGAAATTTTCAGCTGCATTGAGAGGCAGTTTGCAGGGGAAAATGAGATAAAATATCATATTACCTTTTTCTGGTCATATCACATCTGGATAATAATATTCAATTCTAGGAGTCCTACTTAGGAAGGGCATCAATAAACAGGAGAATGTTTAGAGGAGGTCAGCCAGGATGAGAAAGGCTTTGAATTCAAGGTACAATGATGACATTTTGGGGGGAACTTGTGATGTTAAATTAGGAAAAAAGGAGAATTTCTGGAGAAAAGGAGGAGGAGAAGAGGATAATTACAGCTTTCATCAAGTAGTTGAAGGGCTGCCATTTGGAAGAGGGATTAGACTTACTATTTATCTAAGTTGGTAGAATTTCAAAAGAAGCAAACTTACCTTTTAGGTTAAGGGGAAAAAGTAAAAAAAGACCCACCTTTCCATTTAAAATGTGTAAAAGTAGAATAGGTTAACTTAGGAAGGCATGGTTTCCTCAGGCAGAGAATGGGCAACCAGCAGCAGAGTATTTAGAGTGACAGCCCTGTATCCAGGAAGCCCTAAGCGTAAATCTGACCTCAAATATTGATCATCTGTGTCTCTAGATAAGTTATTTAACCTGTCTACCCCTATCTCCCCATTATAAAACAATAATACCTATATCCCATTGTTTTGCGGAGAAGAAAATCAAATAATATTTTGTATTAGGTATATATGTGTATATATATACATATATATACACACACACACACACACACACATATATATATATATATATAGTAGTTGTGCTGAAGTTCCTGACAACTCTAAAAATGTATGACCCTGTAGTCCCTTTTTGCTAAATCTGGAAATGTAAATTGTACAAACTGAAGCAGGATAACTAATTTTCAGAGCTGTTTTGGGCAGTATTGAGGTAAAGGCTGGACTAGGTGACTTCTAAAATCAAATTCTATATTTCTATAACCCCGTGTTTTCTTATTCCTCCCCCAGATATAGGAGTGACTCCTGCCCACTTAATAACTAACCCAGTGCCATCATCAGAAGAAACAGGATTTCGGCTCTGATGAGCTTCAGGATGATTTCAGAGATCTGGTGATCAATCATATTCACCCCTGCCACCAGAGAGAAGTGACTAATAGTTGATTTAGAATGTCTTGTTGTGAGGCCACTGTTAAAATTATGGAGTTGTCAAAGCAAAGGATCTGGGTTACATCTGAAAATTGGTCATTGTTTATTGTACTAACCTTGAATGATCTTCAGAGATACCCTGTCTCCAGCATTCATCATCTGATCTCATCCTATTCTATGAGAGGGGCTGGTCCCACACTGTGCCCCTTCCCCTCAGAATGCAAGAGACATCACTACTCCTCTTCCTGGGCAAATTGCATCTCCTCCTTTGTTAAAAGGAATAATAGTGTTTGGCAGTGATTTCACACACAGAGGGTTTCCCTGTATGTGATGGTAGAAGGCAGAAATGAAACTTTTAGTTGTAATATTTAGTGGAAGTCATTCTAGTCAAACACGTAATGAGCAGTCAACTGGAAGAATACTTGAGGTTCTTATAAGGGAGTGAGGGTACCAAGGAGGAGATACGGGGCAAAGAAGTGAGGCACAAAATCACTTGGGCTGTAAGTGGAGAGACTCAAGTTCCAGTGCTAATTCCGTACTATATAGAAATAGGTACTAATTTCTATCTATTTCTATGTCTATGTATCTATCTTGTATGTATATTCTATTAGAATGAGAGGTCATTTAGTTTAAGAACAGGGTTTTTTTTTTTTTTTTTTGCCTTTTTGTACTGTTTATGTGTAATAAATGCTTTTATTTTTAGAGAGGCTAAGTGACTTGTCCTGTGTCGCACAGCATCTTAGGAGAGATTTGAACTTGTGCTCTTGACTCCAGAGCAGGTACTCTATCCACTTCACCACCAAGTTTCTCCTTAATAAATACTTATTGCCATGATATTAATGATTGATATTTCAAAGTCTTGGTTTCATTACAATTGAAATGAAATCCTAGAATCAGGAGGACTTGAGTTTATATGTGACCTTTGACATTTATCTGCTTAATCTCCATTGCTTCAAAAAATGAAGGGATTAGATTCAATTATGTTTATGGTCCCTTTTTAAACTCCAATTGTCTATCGTCTCTAAGGTGAAGCTACTTTTGAAGATTTCACATCCCATTAGAGGTATGAAGGAAGGTGTGGATTAAACAGTTGCTGAAATCTCTCTGATACTATAAGCTGTGGTAGGTGCTATAAGAGTGGAATTGTATAACCCAGAGAAAAGTCACTTTTGGCTGGAGGAATAATAAAAGAAGAGGCACTGGTCTGGGTGCTGAGGAATAGTTAGGATTTAGATAATCAGAAAAGCAAAAGTGACACAAAAGTGGTAACCATTAAGAAGAAAAACAAAGCAACAAAGAAAAAACAAAAACAAAAATATGGAGATGGGAAAGCTCAGGGTTTATTCAGTGAGTGACTAATAGTCCAATTTGGATAGATCAGAAGGGACATAAAAGGCATCAATTGAAGATAAGTTTGTCAAGGTAGGTCAGAGCTAGAATGTCAGGGCCTTGAATGTCAATTAAATAATGATAACAACAACAATAGTTTACATTTGTAGAATATTTCTAATTTTTATAGGAATCTTGTGAAGTAAGGACTATCAGTGCATATTATGCCCATTTTACAGATGAGAAAAGTGGAAGTGAAGTGCTTTGTGCATGGTTGTAAGGCTAGAAATTAAGTCATTTCAGGTTATTAAATTTTGAGAGACCTATAGACAGGAAAGACCTTCCCAGGTTCTTTATTATGAGGTAGTGTTGTTAAAAACATTGGTTTGAGGGTTTAAACCCTGGATATACGATTAGCTATTTGTGTGATGGGAACAAGTCTTCTGAGTCTCAATTCCAATATCTGTAAAATAAAAATGGTTTCACTAGGTGACCTCTAAGGTTCCTTCCAACTTATTGTATGTGGTCTTGGACAAGGCTCTTAGTTTGCTGGGCTTCAGTTTCCTTATCTGTAAAATAAGGAGCTGGATTAGATGGCTTCTGTGGTCCTATATACTATATAACTTTTATCCTATGATCCTAAGTCTAAGAGCCTCTGATTATTCAAGAAAATTTATGATTTTTTTCAATTGATTAATCAATATGTTTATTTCTAGGAAGATTTTACTCATTGTAATTGAAGCAGATGCAACTTTGCTTTTGTAAAAAAAAAAAAAAAATCCAAGAAATCAATTATTTGATTTCCACTGGAAGTTCACTAGTACCTATAAATTGGCAAAGTTAAAAGAAACTGAAACAAATTGATGGAGGCTTCCTTTTGAAATCAGTAATGCCATCCTAACAAGACAGTGATGGATAAGATTAAATAGCATTGGGATCTGTTTATAGTCATCTATAATCAGATATATTTAGGATGTAGAAAACAAAGTAGATAAGATTCACAGGAGCTAGGTGCATGTGAAATGTATGATAGAAAATTGATTTCCACTTGTCAGAGGATTCTTGGTCCATAACTGACATTCTTAGCAGGTAAAGATGAAATTTCTGTTCTAGTTTTTATTTTCACTTCTTTGGTGTTATGAGCATGTATTCCAGATACAGGGTATTTCCTGCATTGACTTTGCTCTTGACCTTTTGATTGGATGAAGCAAAAACTAGTTTATAGGTATCTGAAAGATTAACAAAGTTCTTTTACCAAAAAGTAAACTTACACTAGAACTAGGGATAGTTCAAGTGGTACCAAGATACCAAGAGTTGTTTTCCATTCTTGGTCTCATATTTTATATGGGGACAAAAATAGGTTGTTTAGAAACTCAAAAGCAATCCAATGCAAGATCACTTAGAGATACTTTGAATGTTGATTTTGAATAGGAAAAGATGAAGAAGGACATGGTGATCATTGCCAGGTATTTAAAATACTAATTAATAATAAGCACATATTATGCAAAAGGAAAATCCAAACATTTACAAAGGTTTTTACTTTGTGTTTGATTTTTTAGTGTAATAGGACAGCCAATCTTAGCTGTTTTTCTAACTGTATACTGGAGTATTTATGGTTCCTGCTAGAATTTGCCTGTTGGCTACTGAGTTATTAAAAAATTCATTGCTTCAAATCTTCAGGGTGCTGCATGGAAGAGGGATGATTTTTCTTCAACTTGGCACTAGAGAGCAGAACTAGGAATGATAGATGAAAGTTGTAAAGAAGCTGATTTAGGGTTGATGTAAGGAAGCACTTCTTAGCTAATTGAGCTATTTAAAAATGGAACAGATTGTCCCTAGTAGTAGAATTCCCCTCATTAGAGAGCTTCAGACACAGACTCACTGGTCACTTGTTTGTCACATCGTAAGGGAGATTCTTTGTCATTGTGGTTTAGTATCTATCCTCTGAGTTCTCAACCAGCCCTGAGATTCCATGAACAATACTGTTGGGTATATTAAATTGAAATGCAAGTATCATTGTCTTCATTGTATGAATAAGTAAAATGAGGTTCAGAGAGATGAAATGTTTTTTGCTAGCACATGATAAATTCATCATATGAATTTATGCTTCTTGTTGTCGTGTCTGATTCTTTTTGACCCTATATGGGGGATTTCTTGGCAAAGATACTGGTGTGTTTTTGCCATTTACCTTCTTAAGCTTACAGTTAAGGAAACTGAAGCAAGTGGGGCTAATTGACATGCCCACAGTCCTATAATTAGGAAGTGTCTGGGACCAGATTTGAATGTAAGTCTTCTTGACTTCTGGCCAAGAGCTCTAGCTATAGAACCACTTGTCTCTTGACTCTTATTAATCAAGCACTTTTTCCTTTTTCCAGAGTGTGTGTGTGTGTGTGTGTGTGTGTGTGTGTGTGTGTGTGTGTACTGTCTATTCCTAGTCTATTCTTTCTGTTTCTATCAAGAAATTCATGATAACAGGGAATCTTGGATATGGAACCAGACAGTAATAAGCAAGTACAGCTTTCATATTAAATCTAGTATTTCTTCTAATTTTCAAACTACTGTCTCACACTAAATAGGTTGCTAGACCTTCAATTAGTAAAACTCAAATCTCATTAATTGGTTTGTGACTTTGAGCAATTAAGCCTTAGTTTTTCTTTCTGTGAAATTGAGATGATAATACCTACAGTACCTCCTTTACAAGGTTATTATAACAATTGAAATAAAAAATATGTGTAAAGAGTTTCTAAAATCTTAAAACTCTCAATATATCAATTATTATTACCTGTGTATCAAATTATTCTCAATTTCTTGTAGTAATAAGTTTGAGACTCTTATGTAAATAAGAGGAAAAACATATACACACATATATATGTATATGTATGTGTGTGTATATATGTTTATATAAAACTAGTAACATTAATCAATTAGTCTAAATAAGCATCAACCACTATATAAATCTACTTCATTGTAATCTAAAAATAATGCATTGAAAATATTTTCTTCTGTGAAGTTTTCTCTGATCAATACCATAAGCCCCCAGTATTTCTTTAATTTACAAGTTTTCTCCACTTAAAAATCCTTCTTCTATTACTATTTATATGATCTTGATCAAGTCACTTAAGACACTGCTTTGTGTCTCTGCTTTACCATCTATAAAATTCTAAAGCATCATATGATGCTTAGATTCAACAAACAGAATTCCAACAGAGGTCTCTAACGGAGTTCTTCAGGACCTTATGCATAGCCTTAATCTGTTCAACATTTTAATTAATGAATACAAATGCAACCTGTTAACCAAATGTGTAAAACAGAGGTGTCAAAGACATTGTCCTTTGGAAATATTTAATAAAATATGATAAAACATAGATTTTAAAACTATACGTTAGTGGTCCCTATTTTTATTTGAGACTGACATCACTGATATAGATGATGTAATGATTTTCATCAATATATCATTATAATTAAACATCAAATTTTCTATACTAGACAATATATTATATCACTGTTTGCATTGACAAACTATTTTTCTTCTTTTAATATGTTGAGTTATTCAATTGAGTTCTTTTTCTCACAATATTATGGAGGTGACTGGTTTCTTGATGGCAGAAAAGTATGAGGTCTGACATTTATTCCCAAAGATATGAATGCATTATGGGTCTGTTTTGTGATAACCCGGTTGGTTGTCCTCAAACAGATTTTTCACTTCAAGATGTTCAGGTGTGACATTTTTAGCAAGGGATACTCTTAAAGTGGGCTTTTTATAGCAGTTGGGACTAGTATCTTTGAAGGGAGTACCCACAGATCCTGGAAGTAGAGAGGTAAGATTAAATTCAATTAAAATATATATATTTTTTCTTCTGCCTAGATCAATGGTTCTCAAACTTTTGTTTTCAATTATTTTTATCCTGTTAAAAATTATTGAGGATCTCTCCAAAGAGTTTTTTGTTTATCTGGATTATATTTATAGACATTTACCATATTGGAAATAAAAACTATTTTTGAATTTGTAGCCCTTCTAAAAGGGTTTCATAGATCCCCAGGATTCTCTAGACCATATTTTGAGAACCACTGGCCCGAGATGATAGCCAACTATAGATTTAAGAGTGTTCTGATCTTTCTCCTTCATTATTCTGGGTTGCTATGTAGTTTTATCCAGAATATAACTTATGGAAGGAGTTCACCATTTATCCAGCAATAATTTAAGTATCCTAGATAGGATATCAATATATCCAACATGTATTTTCCATCAGTGATCCACAGGAAAGATTTGCATTTATTTATCTTTCTCAGCTGTATTTTAATCTCATCACTTTAATTAAACCAACACATTTTCAAACCTTAATTAATGGTTTATGTCAGCAGCCTCTGTGATGCTATAGGAATCTTGAGAACTCTGAGGATATTTCTGCAACAAAAGGGACAGTAAAGATACTAAATTTATTTATTTTATTTTAGATGATATTTATTTTTGATGGTAATTTATTTTAGATGGCAATCTTGAGAAACAGCAACTGAGTGTTATTAATTTAAATATTACTTAAGGTAGCATAAAATAGGCTCTTAAGGTCTTTGTCAATGAATTGATTTATTATTTATTTATTGAATTGATGTAGAGGTCTTTTTTGAATGGATAAATGAGTGAGTGAATTAAAAAAAAAAAAAAAAAAAAAAACATTTTGGGTTCACTCTGTTCCAGACATTGTTCCAAGCCTGTGTATTTGTTGTTCAAACATTTTTCTATCATGCCCAACTCTTCATGACCCCATTTGTGGTTTTCTTGGCAAAGATACTGACTGAAGTGCTTTGCCACTTCCTTCTCCAGTTCATTTAATGAAACTGAGACAAGTGAAGTTAAATGACTTCAAGGAAGACAATCCCTACCTTTAAGGAGTTTATATTCTAATAAGGGAAGAGAAATCATACTGGGGGGTTCTGACCCGGGAGACATGTTTTGGTCTGGGAATGCAGAGGGATGATGAGTACCATCATAGGTCAGTTGATTGGTATATTCTTTCTAAAAATAAAAGTATTGATTTGATTACTGTTTCCAGAGTAAGAAGGAAAAAGTTGAAAATAGTGTATGTGGAAAATGAAGAAGGTGTGAGAAAGGGAAGAAAATTTATGATACTATGGAATGAAGAGCGTCAAGGAGAGATGTAGCTGGACTTCTTATAGAGAATGCTGCTCAATCAGGAACCCACTGTGAATGCATCTTCCATTTCCCAAGACAAGATTCTGGCTGAGGGAAGGCACCTATAGTACCACCTCTCAAATTAGAGAATTGTGGTTCAAATGTCTCCCCCCCTCCAAACTTACTATCTGTGTGAACTTGATCAAGTCACTTAATTTCCCAAAGTGTCAAGTTACAAGGTGTTGAACTAGCTATCTCTGAGATTCCTTTTAGCTCAACATCCATGTTGTGGGATAGATAGCAGAGTGCACCGACCCTGGAATGAGAATACAATTCAATTAAATGAAGAGGGATTCAAAAAGAGGAGACTAATTTGCGATTGGTTAGTTCTAACTGTTCATAGGTAGAAGAAACATCCTGGTATCTCAGGTCCTCCAGAGTACCTGATTGTTCCCTCCATCAGTCCTGCCTGATGTTTCTGCTGTGATAGCCTCAGCTCATCGTGGTGTTTGTTTGATTCTGGCCATATCCAGTGCTTATTTTCTTCCCAGTTTATTTATTTGCATTTGTGAGTTGATTTCCTTGTCTTTCCTACCTTTCCAGTCTTTTCACATCTTGATCATCATGCATACTGAAATCACAGGGCAACAAAACCCTCAAGAGGAAAGAAGCCATCTTTACAAACACAGAGAGAGATGTGGGCAAAATCTGACAAGGGCATCTGTTTTGCTTTTTTCTCAGCACTGCATCAGGGCCATGGTCAAGGCTATTTTTGTTCTGGGGAGGCAGCTAGCATTTATCTATTAAGTACCTGTTAGTGCTGGGAACTGTGCTAAGGACTGGGGATACAAAGAAAAACAACAAACAGACCCTGATCACAAGGGGCTCACAGTTCAATGAGGAAGGAACCTCTAAACCTGAACAAATAAATTATATACAGAATAAGACAGATAAATGGGATAAGATAAGTCGGGAAGGCACTGAGATTAAGGAAACCTGGGATTGATTTCTTGAAGATGATAAAACTTTAGCCAAGACATGAAGAAAGCCAGGGAAGGAACCCTTACAATTCCTTGAAGAAGATTGTCCATTGCCTAATTCCAAGCATTTTTACTATCTTCTGTGCTTTCTTCTTAATCTCTGCTTCCTACATTCTTCAGATTTATTAAAGCTCTATCTTCTGCAAGAAACCATTCCCAAGACTTTTTAATCTTTCTTAATACCTTTTCTCTGAGACTACCCGCTTTATCCTTATCTCATTTATTGGTCTTACTCTGTATAGAGCTTATTTGTCCATGTTTAGATGTTGTCTTTCTTACTGCAGAACAGGAACTATCTGGCTTTTCTTTGTATCTCCAGTCTTTAGCACAGTCCCTGGCACACAGTAGGTGCTAATAAATACTGGCTGACTTCTTGGAACAGAAATAGCCATGGCTATGACCCCAAAGCAGTGCCGAGAAAAGAACAAAACAGATGCCCTTGTCAGATTTTGCTGTATCTTTTATGTGTTTGTAAAAAGGTGGCTTCTTTCCTCTTGAGGGCTTTATTGCTCATTTTCTTCCAGTCCCACACTCCAAAAGCGTGTTACTTGATATGTGCCAGGATATTTAATGTTTTCATGTTACCTTAGAAAGAAGTGAGCCTGAAAATGGATTTTTCCTGCCCTAAGGGTGTCCCATCATTATCATCTTGTCCTAAATGTCCCAAGTAAGCGACAAGTGAAAGTGAATATGACATGAATTCACTGTTGTTTCTCCTCAGTTCCACTCACTAGTTTGAAAGAGATGTAAGAGATATAAAAAGCAGGATGGTATGTTTTAGTAGACTCAACATTTCAGTGTTTTTTGTTTTCTATTTCTATATTCTGTGCAGTCCTTTCCTAATATCCCCTCACTGAATAATGGCCTGAGAAGGTTTCCTGAGATCTCCAAGTGTAATGGGCTGAGGCTTGAGTTGATGCACTGAGGTCCCAAGCACATGAGGCTAAATAGTAATTGGACCATACTCTATTAATATATAAGCTTGGAGAAAGAATGGCCCCCACCCACTCTTTGTGCAAGTCCTGATGTGTTGTATAGGAAATGACGATTTTGGTGGGTGGAGGCAGGGGAGTGGAAAAGAGAGGGGAGGAGAGACTTTTGGGATTGCCATTGCCGTGGTTGGCTCTGCTCACATCTCTCTCTGTTAGCTGGCTTCCTGTCGCAACTGCCTATATTTGCTATCGCAATCTTTCTTGCCTATATTTGCTATCGCAATCCTTATTCACCTCTTCACTTCAATAAATATTGAAGATTTTCCCCTTAATCTGAATTCCTGACTCCGGCTGATTTTAAATACGCGGTCATTACATTTGGCGCCCAAGCGTGGGAACCAAGGACCCTACTTTCACTGAAGAAGTCTCCAGTGACCAGGAACTTAGGTGAGTATAAGACAAACAAGGAACTTATTTTCTTAAAGACTAAAGCAGTAACTTTTTGGCTGAAATGGGACAGATCCTAGGTAAAGATTCTCCATCCCCCACTCCAACCCCCCCACCCCCCGCCCCACCCAAGGGTGGTGCTATAGAAAGCCTGCGTGAACTGATAGAAGAGGAAGGGCTAGTTGTAACTTGGGAACACGCAGCTAAACTTCTGGGTATATTAAAACGCACCTCCCCTTGGTTCTTAGAGGAAGAGCAAATCTCTCTAGATAACTGGAAATTGGTTGGTCAACAGCCCTCCGATTATAACATTGAAAACGGTCCTCATTCAGTTCCCTTCGAGGCATTTTATTTATACAATACGAAACTGTTGGCCTTAAAATACTGTATAAGTTCTAGGAGAAAAGGAAAAAACTCTAAGAATAGCCAAATGCGGAAGCCTGAGATAAAGGAGGAAGACAAAGAACAGATTAAGGGCCATATCCCCACAGGGCATGGAGACTTAAGTGAGGCTCAAGGACAGGGTGAATCTGAGGCAGCTTCAGCCCCACCTGAGGAGCAGGTAATTGACTCTCCTCCATCAACTCCACCCTCCGGGATGGAGGGAGGAGGGGTAGTGGGGGGGGCAGTGACAGCACCAGCACCTCCCCCCCAGCATCCAGCTGCTCCTTTGAGTAGATTGCAAAAGGGACTAATTAAGGCCAAAGAAGAAGGGAGAAATGTATTGGAATTCCAACACCACATTTTTCCAGTTATTCAACAGTTTAATTCTTCAGGTCAGGAAAGTAGAAGACACTCTCCTTTTGATATAGAAATCCTCAAAGATCTGAAAAAAGCTTGCACTCTTTATGGGGCTACATCAGCTTATGTTAAGATGCTATTACAAAATTTGGCTTTTGAAGTCTTGACCCCTGATGACTGGAAATCTATAGCAAAGATATGCCTAGAACCTGGACAAAACTACTTGTGGCTTTCTGAATATAGTGAGCTCTGTAGGATACAAGCCCAACAAAATAGTCAAAGTGGAGTTCATGCTGCAATCACCTATGACCTACTTACAGGTGTAGGTCCTTATGCAGATGTCGCAGTACAGATTAATTATTCTATAGCAGCATATGAGCAAATTGCTGCTAATGCTATCAAAGCATGGTCTTCCCTCCACAATAAAGAAGACAAGGGGGGGGCCTTCACAAAAATAACACAAGGGCCAAATGAACCCTTCGCTGACTTTGTGGGACGTTTGCAGATAGCTATCACAAGAACAAATGGAGAAAATGCAATAACAGACATTTTGATAAGGCAACTTGCTAAGGAAAATGCTAATGAGGTTTGCAGAAGAATTATACTAGGACTGCGCAAGGATGCTCCTTTAGAGGAGCTCATAAGACGCTGTGCCACAGTGGGCACAGATGCCTTTTATACCCAGGCTATGGTGCAGACTTCCCAAAATCCAAACATGGGAAGACAGAGTCCCTCTTGGCAAGGGACTTCCAGAGAGACTCATAGATGCTTTCAGTGTGGAAAAGTAGGGCATCTGAAAGCTCAGTGTTGGTATAGAGATAGAATGGGAAAACAAAGTGGGAGAACAAGACCCACTACCCCATGTCCAAAATGCAACAGAGGCTTCCATTGGGCCTCAGAATGCAGACAGATTCAGGGAAATGGAATGAGGGGCCCAGCCCCAGGGCCCAAGACAAAAAACACTTGGGGCATGATGGCAGCCAATGGTGCACCCACGGAGGGCCTAGAAGTCCAGTACCCAGACATGACCAATCAGCCAGAAAGCCATATGATGGGAGAAGGGGATTACACAGTCAACCAGCCAGGAAGCAACCTGATGGCAGAAGGGAATTACAATTGGGGAGAATAGAGCTGTATGCAGCTGGGACAACTGAGATACCCCCTGGAGAGGTGAAATCTGTTCCTCTCCAGCCTATGGATCCCCTACCTCCAGGCACAGTAGGCTTGACCATTTCACCTCCTTTTTGTACGTACAAAACAGTGTCCATCCACACACTGATGTGGGAAACTGGGGAATGTGTAGATAATATCCCAGTCACTAATACAGGTAGACAATGTGTGACTTATCATCCAGGAGAAGTAGTAGCATCAGGTTTACTCATACAGAATCCTAATAAGCAACCTGGTGATAGTCACCCAGATTCTGACTCCAGACCACAAAATCCAGGAATATACTGGACAGCAGCTGTAACAGCTGACCGACCTATGCTCACGATCTATATACATGGCCTACCATTGGAAGGATTGGTAGACACAGGTGCAGATCGTACAGTCATTAGAGGTGCCAATTGGCCCAGTCACTGGCCAAAGATTAAAGCAGACACCTATATGTCTGGAGTAGGAGGATCAATAGCAGCTGAAGTTAGTGCTGCCCCTATGAGATGGACTTTTGAAGGCAAAACAGGAGTTTTTACTCCTTTTATAGTTGAAAAACTCCCCATCAATCTGTGGGGAAGAGACGTTTTACAACAATTAGGGTTAAAAATGAGTACTTCGGTTTTTTAAGCAGGGCTGCTGTTGAAGGCCTGCCAACACTTTCACCTGTTCCTATCCAATGGAAAACTGATACACCAGTGTGGATAGAACAGTGGCCCTTAGGTAGTGATAAAATTCAGGCCTTATTAGATATAGTACAGGAACAGCTTGAACAAGGACATTTACAACCTTCTCTAAGTCCTTGGAATTCCCCAGTGTTCGTTGTAAAAAAGAAATCGGGAAAATGGAGGATGCTCACTGATTTAAGAAAAGTAAATGAACAGATGGAAACTATGGGAACTCTTCAGCCTGGACTTCCATCTCCTACTCAATTGCCTAGAGAGTGGCCTCTTTGGGTCATCGATATTAAGGATTGTTTCTATTCTATCCCTCTGGATAAGGAGGATATGAAAAGATTTGCCTTTTCAGTGCCCAGCATTAACTTAGCTGAGCCTTATAAAAGATATGAATGGACAGTTTTGCCACAGGGAATGAAAAACAGCCCCACTATGTGTCAAATGTATGTTGCTGCTGCTCTTGCTCCAATAAGAAAAGCATTTCCAAAAGTTATGCTATTACATTATATGGATGATATATTGGGATGTGCACCTGAGGAACAAATGCTAGAAGCATGTCTACAAAAGACCATAGAAACACTAAGATACTACAAATTATACATAGCTGAAGAGAAAATTCAAAGACATGCTCCTTTTCAATATTTAGGATATGAAGTATACCCTAAGGTGCTTACAGTACAAAAACTGTCCTTAAGAACAGAGAAGCTAAACACCTTAAATGATTTTCAGAAATTGATAGGAGATATCCAATGGATGCGACCAGTGTTAGGCTTGACTACCTATCAGTTACAACCATTATATGATATTTTAAGGGGAGACAGTGCTTTAAATTCACCACGCCAGCTTACAAAAGAAGCTCAAGAGGCTTTGAGAGAAGTTGAACTGGCTTTATCCAATGTGGTTGAAAGAGTCACTCAAAAACCCTTGGAAATATCAGTTTTTGCCACACAAGAGGCACCCACAGCAGTCCTTCATCAAGGAGACAGTGTGATAGAGTGGGTGAACCTCCCGGCACAACCAGAACAAAGCCTTACTCCTTACCCAGTGCTTGTGGCTAGAATTTTGTTAAAGGCCATTAAGCGAGCAGTACAATTATCTGGGGCAAGACCTGATAAGATATACACCTTTTACACCAATACACAAATTAATGTGTGTTGTGAGACCATCCCAGAGTGGCAAATTTTATTAGCCATGGCTCCAAATTTTACACATGGGTCTCCATTAAAGATAACCAGACTTTTACATAATTGGCGATGGATTCTTGAAGAAAAAGTTTCTAAAGTTCCTCTTAAAGGACCAACTATCTTTACAGATGCATCCAAACACAATATTTGTGCTGTATACTCTCATGACTTAACTATAAAGAGAGTAGTCAGAACTCCTTTTCAGTCCACTCAGCAGAACAAATTATATGCAATCATGTTAGCTCTCACTTATTACCTAGGAGACATAAATATAATATCTGATTCAGCCTATTCAGTAGGTGTGGTACAAAGAATTGCCACAGCCCAAATAAAATTTGCAGCTTCTAATATATATATATAAGCTCTTTAAGGAACTTCAGGAGCAAGTGAGAAAACATCCAGGTAAGATTTATATCTTGCATGTCCACTCACATAGTGGACTCCCAGGCCCTATTTTTGATGGAATTCAAAGGCAGATAGCCTTTTAACTATGTTAGCCACTACACCTTTATTTCAGGAGGCCCAGGAATCCCATTCTAAATACCATCAGGCTGCTCGAGCTTTGCGTTTACAATTTGGGATTACAAAAGAGGAAGCTAGGAGCATAGTAAAAAGCTGTACAGCTTGCCTTCCTTTCCACGCTCCTACACTGCCTCCAGGGAAGAACCCTCGTGGTTTGAGACCCAATGAAATCTGGCAAATGGATGTGACCCATTATAAATCTTTCGGTCGTCTGTCTTTTATCCATGTTGTGGTAAACACCTTTTCAGGATTCACTTTTGCCATACCAGCAGCAAAAGAGACAGCCCGAGTGGTCACTGAATTCCTCATGCAAGCATTTGCCATTATGGGTGTGCCACAAGCAATAAAAACAGACAATGGTCCTGCATACACCTCCAAACATTTTGCACACTTTTGTGCACAGTATAAGATTTTACACACCACTGGCATACCCTTTAATCCTCAAGGACAGGCAATAGTAGAGAGGAGAAACAGAGACATTAAGATGCTCCTCCAAAAACAAAAGAAAGGGGGAGCCACAGGTAACCCTAGAGAACTACTAAATCTAGCACTCTATACTATTAACTTCTTGATTTTTGACAAAGATGCACTGGCTCCGGCAGACAGGTTTTATAACCCACCGGAAGGGCAATGTCCAGTGCGAGCAGCTCCACTTTCTTTAGATAATTGCCAGGTGATGTGGAGAGACCCAGAAAGTGGTGAATGGAAGGGACCAGATAGGCTAACTGCTTGGGGGAGAGGGTTTGCTTGTATCTCTACAGGTAGAGAAGGAATCAGATGGGTGCCAACGAGCCGTATTTGCCTTGTCCATTGCAGAGAGACGGAGCAGACCCTTGAAACGAAGGAGAAGACCCAAGAAACATCGGGTGGTTCTGTTGCTGATTGTGCTCACCATTGAAAGAGTGTGGCAGTACGATATTGTATGAGGACATATTTTGATGGAAGTGGATTTCTTTGACAAAGAGACCTAACTGAGTTTCAATTGATAAATGATGGACAAAAGCAGCTACACCCAAAGAAAGAACACTGGGAAACGAATGTGAACTATCTGCATTTTTGTTTTTCTTCCCGGGTTATTTATACCTTCTGAATCCAATTCTCCCTATGCAACAAGAGAACTTGTTCTGCAAACATATATTGTATCTAGGATATACTGCAACATATCCAACATATAAAGGACTGCTTGCCATCTAGGGGAGGGGGTGGAGGGAGGGCGGGGAAAAAAATGAACAGAAATGAGTGCAAAGGATAATGTAAAAAAAAAAAAAAAATTACCCTGGCATTGATTCTGTCAATATAAAGTAATTATTAAATAAAAATTTAAAAAAATACAAAAAAAAAGAAAAAAGAAAAAGAAAGAGTATGGCAGTTATGGCGTTTGACTCATGGACATAGAAAATCATTGGACTTCAAAACCCTCAGAAATCATTGGATTCTCTGAGACAGTAGATTGTTGTAGGACTTTAAATTGAAACGAAGGAGAAGACCCAAGAAATATCGGGTGGTTCTGTTGCTGATTGTGCTCACCATTGAAAGCGTGTGGCAGTTATGGCATTTGACTCATGGACATAGAAAATCAGAAATCATTGGATTCTCTGAGACATTAGATTGTTATAGGACTTTAAATCCCTCAGGAATCATTGGATTCTTTGAGACATAAGACTTGAAAGCCCTCAGGAATCATTGGATTTTCTGAGAAATGATAAGACTGTTACAGGACTTCAAAATCTGCTGGAATCATTGAATTCCCTAAGACATAAAAAGACTTTTGCTGGACTTCAAAAACTTGGGGGAGATCATTGGATTCCCTGATATGTGAAGCAATGGACAATAGATTGGTTTTGGACTATCTCTTGGCTGCTGAAGAGGTGTATGTGTGACTGCTGTTTACATACTCTCCTTCTAGGACTTCTGGCAATCTTTTACAACACAATGTTGATTTATATTGTTTGTTATACCGTTACTTGGGTGAATAATTCATGTTTGTTACATCACATCAAGCCTGCACTGACTGTGGGGAGAGTCATCACTAATAGTCTCTGCGTTGTTGCTATATGCTATGTGCTATGTGTTCCCATGCTGATGGGTTTGTGCATAATAAGACCCTTGAGCCCAGAAACCTGCTAGCAACCCCCATTCCCTTTGGTGCTTTTCATCTCCCTTCCTGAGATGCCAGGGAGGGCGTGATTATCTCCTTTTTAGTGCTTTCACCTCCCTTCCTGAGAAGTCAGGGGGGGTTGTGATCACCTCTTTTTTGGTGCTTTCACCTCCTTTCCTGAGAAATCAGGGAGGGTGTGATCACCTCCCCTTGGGGGCTCTGACCTCCCTGAGGAGTCAGGGATGGCATGATCACCTGTGTTCTAAAACAAAAGAAAGCGGGAGATGTAATGGGCTGAGGCTTAAGTTGATGCACTGAGGCCCCAAGCACATGAGGCTAAATAGTAATTGGACCATACTCTATTAATATATAAGCTTGGAGAAAGAATGGCCCCCACCCACTCTTTGTGCAAGTCCTGATGTGTTGTATAGGAAATGACGATTTTGGTGGGTGGAGGCAGGGGAGTGGAAAAGAGAGGGGAGGAGAGACTTTTGGGATTGCCATTGCCGTGGTTGGCTCAGCTCACATCTCTCTCTGTTAGCTGGCTTCCTGTCGCAACTGCCTATATTTGCTATCGCAATCTTTCTTGCCTATACTTGCTATCGCAATCTTTATTCACCTCTTCACTTCAATAAATATTGAAGATTTTCCCCTTAACCTGAATTCCTGACTCCGGCTGATTTTAAATACGCGGTCATTACATCCAAGGTTATTTCATTCTTAATATAGTGCACTAAAATCTATAGATGATGGGGTCTGTCCCAGTGGAAGGAGTACTTCACATATGAACTCAGAGCTACCTAAAAGATTAGTTGATACACACACACACACACACACACACACACACATATATGTTGTTTCTCCCTTTCTCCAATCATTCTTGGATAAAGTATGAATTCAGCTAGCAATTTCTATTATCTCTTAGTAGAAACATATGTTTATATTCCTTACAAGGAAGTGCCTTTTGAAGATTATGGTTTACATAGGATAAATCCCATATTACCATATTACACCAAAAATGTTACTTTTCTCCCCATTTATTTTTATTGTTTTATTTATAGCTAATATGTGTCAAAGGGGTATGAAAAGAAGAGATATTTTTGTTTTTTGATAAGACTGGGAGATTTTGGGGATGCTCAAGGGCTCCAAAGACCTAGGAAGAAGTAGAGGTAGTGAAGAGAGTCTCAAGCTCTAACAGATACAGAGATGGGTCTATCAGAGCAAAAGAAAAACTTCAAAGACAATGGAGAAGAAAGAGGGGTTAAAATTGGGAATGCTGTTCTCCTACTCACCCAGAGATTTTCTTTATATTTTTTATCTGGCAGATATTTGTTAAGTACATATATTGAATGAAGCTACATGTTGTGGAGAATATGTGTATTAGGGCTCTAGATTTGTTCTTGCAGAGTAAGGTCAGCCCAATCCTCTTCTCAGAGCTCTAATGGATACCCCTGAGATTTAGGAGTATCTTTTCCCTAAAACTGCCAGCTCACATCCACATTCTAGTGTGTTTCTCTACTGTTAATTACTAGTGATAGTGATTCTGTTCCATTTAGCCAATTAATATCAATTTGATTTTTACAAAGAGATATTTACGTTAAAGATAGAGCAAACATGAAAGTTCCAAATGTTACCCCCAGGGGAGACTCTCCCCTGATTATATTGGTCCCTGTGGAGAGTGGAATTAAACTTAAGACAGTTTCAATATAGTATTTTCCCTATCAAGTACAATGGATGAATACTTATTTCAGATACCAGCAAGCTGTACCATCATTTTATTCCTTAGAATCTTGAGGTTGAGTTGACTCATTGACTGGTAGCAAAATCTCAAGCATTGATGGTCACTATTCAAAACTTTTCAAAAATACAAGGTCACAAGTATCTCCAAACTTTCTTTACCTAAAAACAGGGAGAAGAGCCATAAAAATGTAGACAACAGAGGGCATAATTTTCCTTAGATGAGAAGAGCCCAAGCCATTGCCTCTTTCAACTAAATTATGAAAGGGAAAAATCAAAGCAAAGGACTTTCTTTGACTGGTTAGTGCCTTTTGAATATATTCTAATTCAGATAAACAGGAAATCAACTATCTTCATCATATTAGCAAATCAGAATCAATTAAAGAATAATGATATAGGCTACAAATCAGGGAGAGGGAGTTAGTATTTCATAAAGAATTGTTGAGTGTCCTACTCTCTAAATTCCATTATTAAATATCATGTCTTTCTAGAAATAGACTCCCCAACCTTTTCTATTAAGGTGGAACTTGTATCACCTGAACATTTTGTGCATGTTAACAACCTAGCCCTTCTCCTCAGGGAGAAGTTTTACGTCCTAGTAAAAGGAATTAGAAGTGGAATTGGACAGATATAATCTGTGATACTGTTAATTGTCACATTGTCACATGAGGAATTTAGGCTCATATTTTTTTTTAAATTTCTGGCTTCTGGCCATTTCCAGAGTGTGGTATGTTATTTTTTTCTGGTCATTTCCATTTCAGTGATGCAGGAAGGGGACTAACAAATTATTACCATCTGAGATTTCTGTACTGGGTAGAGAAATCAAAAGATGCAAAGGAAAGTCTCTAGTGAGAAGGTCTAAGTCAACCATGGTAGCACACTCCTGAAATGCCCACTCTAAGGATAGGGGAATCTTAGGTTACTGGATCCCTTGAGCTTGGAAGTACTGGATTACAATATGGCTACAGCTGAGTGATAGAGTATTTGCACTAATTTCAGTACCAATTTGTTAAGCTCTAAGAAGGGGTAAATTAGCTATGCAAGGAATGGAGTAGATCAAATCTCACTTGTAATCATGTCTGACTCTTTGTGATCCTATAGACCATGTTATCAGTGAGTTTTTCTCTGCAAAGATACTGTAGTATGGTTTGCCATTTCCTAATATTCCTGTAGATTAAGACAATCAGAGATTAAGTGGCTTGTGCAGGCTCACACAGCTATATCTGAGTATCTGAGCATGGATTTGAACTCAGGTCTTTCTGACTCCAGGCCCAACACTCTATCCATTGAACCATCTCCATGCCTCAACTCTTACATACTGAGATAATAGTGGGATTAAGCTGAGAATGACTTCTATAATTACAGTAAAGGGAGATAAGGAGATTTAGTTTTAGGTAGAAAGAAAGAAAGAAAGAAAGAAAGAAAGAAAGAAAGAAAGAAAGAAAGAAAGAAAGAAAGAAAGAAAGAAAGAAAGAAAGGAAGGAAGGAAGGAAGGAAGGAAGGAAGGAAGGAAGGAAGGAAGGAAGGAAGGAAGGAAGGAAGGAAGGAAAGAAGAAGGGAGGGATCAAGGGAGGAGGAAAGGAAGAAGGGAGAAAAGGAAGGAAGAAAAAAGAAAAAGAAAAGTTGAAGAAAGGAAAGATAAAGAAAAAGAAAGGAATTAAAAAGAAAAAGAAACAAACAGAAAAAAGGAAAGAAAAAAGGAAAAATGGACTGTGAGAGGATGGAAGGAAAATAGAATGGTGGAAAGAAGAGGGGAGAAAGGACCATCTCTTACTCAGCAGAATATAGAGATAGACAATGTCTAATGTGAAGAAAAGACCAAATGAGTATATAAGTCTTCAAATATTTGCAAGACTGTAACATGATAAAAATATTAGACTTGTTTAATCTGAAGAGAACAGAATCCTGAGTAATGGGATGTGTGGACATTTCAGAAGTAAATTTAGGATGAATATAAGGAAAAATTCCCTAACAGTCTCAACTGAACCAAAATTGAATACCTCAAGAAGTTTTCTTTAACTGCAGATGCGTAAGCAAAATCTGGGTGGCTAGCTGTCAGATATGTTATACCTGTAAAAATGATTCATATATATTATATATATATATATAATTTATATAAAAAATTTGCACAGCTCCTTACAAATATCATTTCAATTTTATTATCTGTCAAACTTCATATTACCTAACTTTTCTGCCTAATACAGAACTCTACTTGTTAGCCAAATTCCCTCTCTTTCAAATGGAAAGGACCAGATAAAATAACATTCTTTTCTTGAAATGTCCAAAAACTAGAGGACAGAATAGCACTTGGGATGGAGGAGGAGGAGGAAGAGGAGGATGATGATGATGATAATTTTACTGATGAAGAAAATGTGGCTTAAGAAGTTCAGTGACTTGTCCAGTATCAGCCTAAATAATGCTGAGGTCTCTTCCTACTGAAATTCTGCAATTCAGTGATATTAATTGGTCCATGTTCTGTCTGAGCCACTCCAGGTGGCCTTTCCAGGCTTTGGAACATTGCTATTGCTATCTGACTATCCCCCGCTCAGAATTTTGATATGGTATATGTTTCAAGTGAATTCTGACATCCCAGCACAATCAGGTTGGTATCTCTTGTATCCAAACTTGAACCACAGTCTCTTTTTGTGAGGGCAGGGGTTATGGCTTGCCTAAAATTTCTGTTTTCTCTCCCCCAGTACAGAAATCTGTGTATAATAGGTAATTATAAATAGTTGTTGAATGAGAGTGATTTAGATTTCCTCAGGAATAGAACTTCCTTTGGAGTCCTGTTGATTGCCCAGTGAGGCCCTCACAAGTAGGGAATTTGAATTGGATAATTTTCATTCCCACTCCTCTTCCTTTTCTCCTTATTCCCCCAGTTCCTACCTCTTAACCCTTTGTCCCTGAATTGCTTCTCACTCTGCTGCTGACCACAACTCTAGCATGACTGAATGAAGCTTTCATCTGGCCTGAATTCTGACTGTATACTTTTGAAAGGGATAAATATTTCTGAGTGAGGTATTATTTTGCAATTCATTACCCTCATTACTTGAGATATTTAAACAGTCCAAAGCTTAGAAAAGCTAGCAAAAGAAACAATTTTAGCCCAGTTGAAGGATAGCATGGATAACCTATTAGACTCTCCCCCCCCCATTTTTTTTGTATTCTTTATCTTAAATTTCCATGGTAGAACCAAATGCAATTTTTATGTAGTTAAGAGGCGGAAAATGGAAGTGGGGGTCATTTTGTCGCATTATATTTTTGTGCACTTCTTCTAACTTAGCTCTGCAATTGCTGTTCCCCACTCTCATGTAGTTACTCAGGCCATTTTTGAAAAACCATAATTATACCTTAAGGTAATGTTCCCTCATGCATTATTAAGCCTTGACAGTTTTTAAAGTAGACTCTGGGAGTGAGTTGGGCATTTAGGGGGAGAGGAGTGAACTTCTTTAATGCAACAGTGGTCAGAATTACAACTAGCACACCTTGGCACAAAGCCTACTATCAGATTTTTTTGAGGGGAGAGAAGTAGTTGAGTAAAACCTAGCTTGAGATGTAGTTACAGGTGCCAGGTAAAAGGATTCAGTAGCTACTTATTCTTAATAATTAATTCTTGCTAATTAATATAAAATTTACTTTTTTTTTTTTTTGCTATTAAGGGAAGGTAAATAGTCTTTTAAATTTTAGTCACGTACATCAAAACCCAAGTTACTTCCTTGGTTCTGAAGGTGATGGTGGGTCAGGAACAGACCAAGTCATCAAAAAAGATGGAGATCCACATTTCTGACAAGGTGTCAGAAAGGTGTCGAGGAGAATTACTAATTTATTAGGAAACAATGATAGAAGTCCTAGCACTGGCTATAGTTCAGACAAAAAGTGTGCTATTGGACAAATATTATTACATAATAAATTTTTCATCAGCTTCTAGGTATCATCTCTTGGCAAGAATATTAGTAACTATAACTTGTTCAAAAAGGGGCAACTAAGATACGAAGTTAGAGAAGGGATTAGAGAAAGGGAAGGAATAAGCATTTATTAAATGACTAATGTGTGGCAGACATTATCTAAATACTTTAAAGATATTATCTCATTCTATCTGATTTTGAAGGGACAAGAAACTAGCCATAAGAGGAGAAGTGGCAAAATCTGGGGAAATAAATTAGTTATACTATCTTTGGTCTCAAAGATTAGACTTAGAACCAGTGGTCAGAAATAATCATTACTACAATCGTCATCAACATCATCAAAATAATAATGCCAATAATGTTTTCAAGGGATCTACTACAGAAGATAAACTTAAATCATAATACTTTTAATCCAACGATAAAAAGCAGTTATTTTTTCCACCTGGACAATAAAACAAGTAAAAAATTAAATATTAAAAAAAACACACAATAATTTGTCACAGAGTAATTTTTTTATTATTTAAGTTTTTAATTTACAAAACATATGCATGGGTAATTTTTCAATTTTTGACCCCTGCAAAACCTTTTGTTCCAATTTTTCCCCTCCTTTCCCTCATCCCCTCCCCTAGATGGCAGGTAGTCCAATACATGTTAAATATATTAAATCCAACATATATATACATATTGATACAATTATTTTGCTGCACAAGAAAAATCAGATCAAGAAGGAAAAAAAAACTGAGAAAGAAAACAAAATGCAAGCAAATAACAACAGAGAGAGTAAGAATGCTATGTTGTGGTCCACACTCTATTTCCATGGTTCTCTCTCTGGGTGTAGTTGACTTTCTTTGTTACTGAACAAGTGGAACTGGTTTGAATCATCTCATTGTTGAAGAGATTGCTTCCATGTCCATCAGAATTGATCATTCTATAATCTTCTTGTTGTCATGTATAATGATCTCCTGATTCTGCTCATTTCATCAGTTCATGTAAGTCTCTCCAGGCCTTTCTGAAATCATCCTATTGATCATTTCTTACTGAACAATAATATTCCATAATATTCATATACCACAGTTTATTCAGCTATTCTCCAATGAATGGGCATCCACTCAGTTTCCAGTTTCTGACCACTACAAACAGGGCTGCCACAAACATTTTAGCACATGTGGGTCCCTTTCCCTCCTTTAGTATTTCTTTGGGATATAAGCCCAGTAGTAGCACTGTTGGATCAAAGGTATGCACAGTTTGATAACTTTTGGGGCATAATTCCAGATTCCTCTCCAGAATGGCTGGATTTGTTCACAACTCCACCAACAATGCATCAGTGTCCCTGTTTTCCTAAATCCTCTCCAGCATTCGTAATTGTCTTTTCCTGTCATCTTAGCCAATCTGACAGGTGTGTAGTGGTATCTCAGAGTTCTCTTAATTTGCATTTCTCCGATCAATAGTGACTTAGAGCACCTTTTCATATGATTAGAAAAAGTGTCAATTTTTTCATCTGAAAATTGCCAGAGTGATTCTTTATCTTAACTTTCAAAAAAATGAAAAAGAGATAATTATAAAACAAACAGTAGCTTATCATTATATAATGTTTTAAGCCTTACAAAGTCACGTTACTCCTTTCTCTTGGGCTATATTCTCCATGGCTTCCTCAACCCTCTCCTTATTATTTTGCTAATTCTGTCCTTCAGATCTCCAGTTTTAGAACTAGGATCAGAATAATTCTGCCATTATACCTTTAAGAAAACTGTCACTCTAGTCCCTAATGAGCCTATTCACCTTCCTCTTTAAACTTTGGCACTTGGCTGGCTAGGTGATGCAGTGGGTAGAGCATCAGCCCTGAAGTTGGGAGGACCTGAGATCAAATCTGACCTCAGACAATTAACACTTCCTACCTGTGTAACCCTGGGCAAGTCACTTAACCCAACTGCCTGGGGGGATGGGGGGGTGGGGAGTGGGGGGGGGGGGAGAAACATTTTGTCACCACAGTCCCTGATTGACCACCTATTTGTGTCACCCCTAAACCCATTAGAATGTAAGTTCCTTGAAGGTCAAAACCATAGTTGCTTTGGGATTTTAATCTTCACAATTTAACATGGTGTTCGACATATGGAAATTAATCACTTAATAAAAAATAAATGCTCTTTTATTCATTCAAAAATCTTTGCCAAAATCTAGCAATCAGATTAATAGTATAATTTTTACAATCTCCATTTAATCTTCTCTGGACCTTATCCTAACAATACTTTCTTCCCACTCATACTAATAGCTAGTCAACTTTTGTATGAGCAATAGAGCGATGAATCTCCCTCACCTTGTAAATCTCAGCTGGAATAGAATCATGTGGCATTTAACCACATGAAAATAGACTGATAACATTCAAAATCTTTTCTTCAGTTGGAAGTTTAGCTAGGGAGTGATTGATTTCAACAAAGTTTTGAATACTATGGATAAGTTCTCTTACCTTTGCAATATATTTTTCTGGAATGCCCATATTGATAATGAGATTGATTCACACATTGCCAGAGCTAGCTCAATGTTTTAGATGGTTCAAAAAAAAGTGTGGGAGAAGAGAGGTATTAGACTGACTACCAAACTGAAGGTCTACAGAGCTGTGATGTTGTAGGTAAAATCTGGACAGTCTATCAAAGGCACACCAGGTAACTGCATCATTTCCATTTGAATTGTCAGGAAGATTCTGAAGATCATCTGGCAGGATAAGGTACCAGACAGTGAGGTTCTTTCTAGAACTAAACTGCCAAGCATTTAACTTTACTGCAGAGAACATAGCTCTGTTAGGCTGACCACATTGTTCAAATGCCAAATTTCGATTGCCAAAAAAATTATTTTATGGAGAACTCACACAGAGTGAGCATCACACGGTGAAAAAGGGATGCAAGGACACTCTCAAGATCTCGCTTAAGAAATTTAGAATCAATTGTATGATGTAGGAGACACTGGCACAGGACTGCCATGCCCTCATCAGAGAAGGTTCTCTATGAGTAAAACAGAATTAAATAATCTCAGAAAACATATGAGAGGTGCAGAGAAAGAGAATCCACCCCAAACGTTCATAGGGACTATTTGTGCCCGACCAGGGGCAGAGCATTCTGAGCTCATGTTGCCTGATCACCAGAGTCAGACACACTAACTCATCTCCAACAGAGTAATGTCATTTTGTTCCTCTTTGAGAATGCAGGACAACAATCAATCAACCAACCAAATAATCAATTAATAGCTAACATTCCTATAGCAAGTCAAAATTTTCAAGCTTTTTATCTCAATTTGGATAACAACTTGTTTAAGTAGGCGCTGCATGTTATTAGTCTTATTTTAGAGAAGTGAAAACTAAGGCTCAGGGAAGTTGTGACTTATCCATGATTTGGTGTAAGAACTCAGTTCTACTTGTAAGACCATGTCTCTATCTTTATGTCATTCTGTTTCTTATAACCACCTCTACCCAAATTCACTTACTTGGTTTTCATTGCCTGTCTTCCATATAAAAAAAAGCTTGAAGCAAATTTGTGAACAGAGTTATAAAGGAGGCAATTATCTTACTCATCCTGGGCAATATATTTGTTTACTAATAACAACCAGGAAAAAAAGCCTTGACTTAAAGGAATGGGATATAGCAGAATGTGAAAAAAGAACTGAATCTAGAATTAGAAGACAGGGCTTCTGTTTCTGTCGTTTATGAGCTGGATGACCTTGTACACATCATTTAATTTCTCTGTACCTTAACTCCTTCTTGTGTTTCAATGGCAATAATAACATTTGTGCTATTTCATGAATTTATTACAAAGATAAAATGAAACAATATTGAGAAAGTATTTGGTGAATTGTAAAATGTCATAGACACATTGGTCATTTATTAGTATTTTACTAGTGAAAATTTTGGGCACCTTAGTGGTACATTGGGGAAAGCCTGGATCAATGTGTAGAAGTTATAGAGAGGAAAATTTAAGCCTAGATACTTAAGATACTTAAGAAGATACTTAAGAACAAAAAGATATTCAACAAGGAAACTTGATGTCTCAAGAGGTAATAAGTTCCCCATTATTGGAGTTGTTGAATTAGAAAGTAAGAGATCATTTGCTGAATATGTTAAAAGCAATCAGTTGGTACAGGACATAGAGTGCTGGACCTGATGGAGTGGAAGGTGAGTTCCAATTTCAGACAATTGCTATCTGTGTGATCCTGAGCAAGTCACTAAATCTATTTCTTTGTCAGTAAAGTGGCCATAGTAATAACACCTGCTTCCCAGGGTTATTGTGAGGACAAAATGAGATATTTGTAGGGTTCTTTGCAAAGTTTAAAGTGCAATATAAGTGCTATCTTTTCTATCAAGGCAGAACTTGTGCTAAATGACTTCTGAAATCTCTCTGAGTTCTAGTCTTCCATATTCCCATGGTATAACTGGACATAAGAAACCAATGTGGTACCTCTTAAAGTATACATAGACTACATATACATGGTCTTAGACCTACTGGAACAGCACCATAAGTGAATTTTTAGCAAAAGTGCAAATAACAAAGGTGGAAGCTGGAACCCAATTTGCAATCCCTGGGTGTTTGCACTAGTTTATTCTTGGCAAAAGGAGGCTTTTTCAGGGCTTGTAAACAGGCTTTGGAAGTAGCTCTGACAGAGAAAAATGCCTGTGATTTGTTGGGCCAGATGCTCCCAGGGCTCAAACTGCTCCCCAGCTGCATGTTGGGCACCTTCGAGACTTGGTTGATGTTTACCTGAAATACAGGAAAACATTTTATCTTCAGATGTTCTAAGGCATAGTTTGCATCCTTCTGGTAGAGGGAACAGTCTCATTGTATACAAAATACTCTTAAAGTTGTTCATTTCCCCCAACTTTTCTCCTGTGTTCATTTCAGTTTAAGTCTTCTAGAGTTTACAAAATGCTTTCCTGATAATATACAAATACTATAAGTATAATTAAATATCTTTTTTTTTATATAAACAAACTGGAGCTGAAGTTGGTCTGGTTGTACACCTCAGCTCACCTAGTAAGTGAGATCCAAATCTAGATCTCTTCTGATTCCAGCTACAAAACTGTCACAGATAGAGAGAGGGAAAATGCCTGTCAAAATTCAATTCATTTGAGTTCAATTCAATTCAATTTAAAAATTTATTCAACGCCTATTGATTTTAGAATATTGTGTGCAGAGCTCAAAAAGATCTAAATTTCAGAGATGAAAGAATTTCTCCCCTCTTGAAATTAACATGATGTGTTAACTATTTTCTACAATATTGTGTATTAACTGCAATACACAATATTAAATGTCAAGTGTATTTCACAATTATACAACAAAAAATAAAATCCAAGCCATTATTGAATAAGTTTTCATGGTAGAAGTAGGCATATGACTGGTTAAAGTTTCATGGGGAATTGAATTGAAATTAAAGGATGACCAGTGATTCAGCAGTCAAGTGGGAAAGAGAAGGAATAGGAAATAGCAGCTTTCTCACTCCATACAAAATAAAGCCCAAACTCTTTGAGCTGGCCCTCATAGTCATCTACAGATGAGTACTGCCTTACTTTTCTAACTTCATCCTACTATTCTCCTCTATATCCTCTGTATATCAGCAATATTTGATTATTTACCTTTCTTCTTCCATATATTTTTACTCTTGTACTGTTTCTCATATCATTCACTACCTGACATTTTAATTTTCTTCTTCTTCTTCTTCTTATTATTATTATTAATGCTACCTTTTCCATGAAACCTTCCATGAATACCCCTTTCCCTCAAACCAGACAAGATATCTCCCTCCAAGAATCCTCTGGGGCACTTACCTTATAGCTTCTCTCAATAAATTTAAGTCACCTGGAACCAGATGAACTATATGATCAACTATTGAAAAATAGATAAATATAATTTCTAAGTTATATCAATCATTGTGTCAAATAGGAAAAGAAATATAAGGTCAGCTATGTGCAAACAGTAACCTGATTTTCAACTAATGGAAGACAATACAATTTGCAAACTATAGAGCAATGATTTTGATAGTGAATTCTGGGAAAGTTTTGGAAATCATTATTAAAGAGATATTAGTAAACATCTAGAAAAAAAGGAAATAGTAATCACAAAGAACAAGAAGCTTTTCTGAGGAGACAGGTCATGCCAGACTAATCTTATTGATTATAGGTTTACTAAACTGACAAAATAGGAGAACAGTATTGATAAAGTTTATCAAGATTTTAACAAAAATTTGAAAAGTTTCAGGGTACTCTTGTGGAAAAAATAGAAAGGTGTGATGTAGTTGATAGGACAATTAAAGAGACTTAGAAATAATTGAATGTCTGTAACTAAACATCCATCAAAATGGTCCAATGTTAAGTTGGAAGTAAAATATCCAATTGATTAATGATTAGTTATATTCAGTTTAACATGCTTACTAATTACTTGAATAAATAGATGATATCATTATCAAAGTTGTGGAAAACAGAAAAGTAAGAGGGCTAGAAACACAAAGTATCAGGGTCAGAATCCATAAAGATATTGAGAGAATAGGATATAAAACTGAATCTAATCAGATGAAATTGAATAGAGACAAATATGTCTCATGTCTTTTTCTACGGCACAAAAGAGACATGAATAGTAGCAGTGATAATTACTTTTTTGTACCTGAGGGAGAGTGGGAGTGGATTTCATTTAGATCATTCTGAAATGGCACCCACAAACAGGAACATTTATAAGACCTCATTCTATAGGGAATCCCTATTCCTTTTGTAATTTAAGCCACACATTTTCCATAGGACTGACTGGAGTCCCGGTTCATGCATTAGTAATGGTCATAAAGTTTTTGAACAAATTCAGTTCTTTTGCTATATCATTCGACATTTTTAGGAGGTCTCTTAAAGAGAAGGAACTTTTTACACAGTCTTTTGTGTAATTAAATGCTCTTAGAGTCAGCAAACATTTTTCTTTTTTTTTCAGGGTGAAGCTGTTTTACTGTCTCTTAGGAGACCCCTTGGGGGAGAATTGGCCGAACACAGGTGGGAAAGAAACAAGGAGGGAAAGCAATGTGGTGGGGGGAAGAGGGGAGGAGGGTGTGGAAGGAATCCTATCCCCAAGCCAAGGAGACCCATCCTTCCTTTACTGAGTCTCTTCCTACCTGAGCCCCACAGAGGAGCCCAAATTCTGTGGGGAGAAGGCTCTCCCCACTTCATCAAGGTCAACTCCCCAGAAGACCCTTACCAGATGGGTCCCTGGCAGAAACTGGCACATGGATGAGACTCTGTGCTCTCAACTTTGCCAATGTCTGCATCTTCTCAGGCCCCACTCCCTCTCCCCCAGCCCACCCAGGTCTGCGGGCCGAGCCATCAGCTGCTGATCTGGAGAGCACCCCGGCCACCTCCCACAGAGCCACACTGGCCAGCAGGTGCACCAAGATCCATGTGCTGCTCTTTTCCCCGAAGCCTTGGGTCATGGCCTCCACCCACCCTGGGGTGCCTGACAGTGGCAAGGGGGCCCTAAAAAGGAGACGGGTCAGTCAGCAAACTTTTTTAAGATTTTTATTTTCAAAATATATGCATAGTTTTCAACATTTATACTTGGAAAAAAGTCCCCAATGTTTTCTTCCTCCATTCCCTCCACCCCTCATTTAGACATCAAGTAATCTAATATAAATCTAACATGTGCAATTCTGTACATATTTCTACCATTATCTCACTGACAAGAAAAATCAGACCAAAAGAAAAAAATGAGAAAGAAAATAAAATGCAAGCAAACAACTGCATTAAAAAGTAAAAATATTACCTTGTGATCGACACTCAGTTCCCACAGGTCTCTCTCTGGGTATAGATGGCTCTCTCCATCCATGATCATTGGAAGTGGCCTGAATCACTTCAAAGAGACTTGTCCATCAGAATTGATCTTGGTATAATCTTACTGTTGTGTACAATGATCTCCTGGTTCTGCTCATTTCACTTAGCATCTGTTCTTGTAAGTCTCTCCAGGGCTCTCTGAAATCCTCCTGCTGGTCTTTTCTTATAGAACAATAATATTTCATAACATTCATATACCATAACTCATTCAGTCATTCTCCAACTGATGGGCATCCTCTCAGTTTTCAGTTCCTCGCCACTACACAAAGGGCTGCCACAAACATTTTTTCACATGTGGGTCCTTTTCCTGTTTTAATGATCTTTTTGGGATACAGGTCCAATAGAACTACTACTGCATCAAAGAGGATGCACAATTGGATAATGCTTTGAGCATAGTTCCAAATTGCTCTCCAGAATGTTTGGATCAATTCACAGTTGCACTAACAATGTAGCTATGTTCCATTTTTCCCACATCCCCTCCAACATTCTTTCTTGTCTTTTCCTGTCATCTTAATCAATCTGAGAGATATGTAGTGGTATCTCAGAATTCTCTTAATTTGAATTTCTCTGATCAATAATGATTAGAGCATTTTTATATGACTAGAAATAGTTTTAATTACTTCATCTGAAAATTGTCTGTTACATTTGACCATTTTTCAATTGGAGAATGGCTTGAGTCAATTCTTTATATATTTTTGCAATGAGGTCTTTATCAGAACACTTAGATTTATTTTTTTCCCCTAATTTTCAGCATCCCTTCTAATTTTGTCAGCATTGGTTTTGTTTATATAAAATTTATTAACTTAATATAATCAAAATTATTCATTTAGCATTTCATAATGCACCCTAATTATTTTTTGAGTACAAATTCCTTCCTTCTCCAAAGTTCTGAGATGTAGACTATCATTTGTTCTTCTAATTTGCTTATAGTATCACTCACATCTAAATTATGAATATATTTTGATTTTATCTTGAGATACGGTATTAAGTGTTGGTCAATGCCTAGTTTCTGCCATACTAATTTTTTTTTTTTCCCAGCAGTTTTTGTCAAATAATGAGTTCTTATTCCAGAAGCTGAGGTCTTTGGGTTTATCAAACAATAAATTATTATAGTCATTACTTGTGAATTGTGAACATAACCTTTTCCACTGATCAACTACTCTATATTTTAACCAGTACCAAATGATTTTGATGAGTGTGGCTTTATAATATGATTTTAGGTCTGTTACAGATAGGCCACATTCATTTGCATTTTTTTCATTAATTCTCTTTAAATTCTTGACCTTTTGTTCTTCCAGATGAATTTTGTTATTATTTTTTCTAGCTCTGTAAAGCAATTTCTTAGCAATTTGATTGGTATGGCAATGAATAAGTAGATTAATTTAGATAGAATTCTCATTTTTATTACATTAGCGTGGTCTACCCAGGAGTAGTTGATATTCTTCCCATTGATTATATCTGACTTTATTTTTATTGAAACTGTTTTGTAATTATCTTCATATGGTTCCTGATTTTTCTTTTTTCTTGGCAGGTAGACTCCCAAATATTTTGTTATCTACAGTTATTTTAAATGGAATTTCTTTTTGTATCTCTTGTTACTGGATTTTGTTGGAAACATAAAAATGTTGATAGTTTCTGTGAATTTATTTAGTATCCTATGACTTTGCTAAAATTGTGAATTGTTTCTAATAGTTTTGAATTTATACCATTTTAATCACACTAATTGTAATTTTTTACATGAATCCTAAATTTAGCCCTTTATTAATTTAACTCATTGCTCCCCATTTCCATATCTTTCAGTTTCCATACAGTCAAATATATGAATATGGCTATTATCATTGACTTCCCTTTTCCTACCAAAATATCACTAGTTTCTTTAGCAGATTCTCAAATGGCATTGTCAGAAGACAGTTTTCCACCTTTATTACTCAGAAATATAGATTATATTTTTATATGTGAGTTTGCCTCCATATAATTCATGAAATGAGCCTAGTTCTTTAAGAATGAAGGACAAATAGTGTGATTCTAAACAAATCATTTTACTGCTATTTGCCTCTGTTTTTTCCTGTGTAAAAAACACAGGATTGTTGATACATAGCCAGTATCAACATCCCAGAGTTATTCTGAAGAGAGAAATGACAGATAGATAAAATTAGAGATGATGTAGATATAGATATTTTCTTATTGACTTGTACCTGACTCTTTGTGACCCCATTTAGGGTTTTCTTGGCAGAGATATTGGAGTGATTTGACATTTCCTTTTCAGGCTCATTTTATAGATGAGGAAACTGAGGGAAACAGGGTAAGTGACATAATTAGGGTCACACTGCTACTAAGTGTCTGAGGCCAGATTTGAACCCATAAAGATGGGTGTCCTGCTTCCAAATCCAGCACTATATCCCCTGCACCATCTAGGTATAAATATATTTCCATAGAAATAGAGATAGATAGTGCTTTGCAAACCTTAAACCACCATGTATATGTTACCTATAATTATTATTTGGAACCGATGATACAAAGCAAAACTGATGCAATTCCTGCTCGTCAGGAATTTAGATTCTATTTAAGAGAAGGAAATATAATGTGAACAGTTAAGTTTGTCTGAAGTTTGGGGGTGCAGGCAATAAAGGAAAGATTAAGTTACTCTAGGGATATTTGAAGGATTAGGCAGCATTAGTACAGGATGGGAACAGAGAAGGATTCCTTTAGAATTGAAGCTTAAAGGAATCCAAAAGCCAAAAATGAGGAGGGAATTAATAGAAGGCACAGAGGGCTTGTGTGAATACTTGGAGACAGAGAGAGAGCCTGTCACTTTGGGGAATCAGTTGGTTGTCTTGTTTAGCTGAAGCATCGTCTTCATCAGGACAATTTGAAACAAGAACAGAAAAAATATTTCAGAGAGACTGGTAGGAGCTAATCTACCCAGTTTGTCAGGTCAATGAATTCACATTCTATCCAAGATCAATCGGGATCCACTGAAGTCTTTTGAAAAGGAAAGTCATACATTCAGATGTTTTACAGATGATGATTTCAGTAAGCACGTGGAGGATAGAATAAAAATGGAGAGTATGGAGAAAAAGAAAAATTCTAACCATTGCTGCTATCTAGAAGTGGGATTGATTAAGTTGTCATGATTAATTCTCTTTCCTTGGAGGTCTTCATATAGAGGTTGCAATATTATTTGTCAAGTAGTCTGTAGCAGGTAATTTTTTTTGCATCTAAATGGGACAATATGGCAACCTTCAGAGGTGGTGATTCTGGAACCAAGGGGTCCAATCAGGACTCTCCCTCAGTAGTCCACATGAGAGAGGTTGAGATCTTCAGCCAAGGTGATGGCTTGTATGATGGGAGTGGGGAAATAAATACCCAAAGTAATAAATGTGTAGAACTCAGAACATAGTATGTTAAAGCTGGAGGAGATCTTGAAGACCAACTCTTTCATTTTATAGAAGGTGAAAATAAGGCCTTCAGAGGAGAAATGAATTATTTATGATAAGTTAACTTGGAAATTATAAGAGCCAGAACTAGAACCCAGTCTTTTAGTTGCAGCTTTGTTTTTTGCACTATAGCATCTCCTTTGAACAGTCTTTAAGATGGAGAATGACTGGAGAAGGAGATATTTTCTAAACTGTCATGGAAATGATTTCTGTTGGCCTTTTCTGCTTGCTTTACATTGCACTCTGCTTTCTCTGTCTCTTTTCACAAGAAATCACTTTTTTTTTTTTTTTGTTGGGGAATTGGGTGGATGCTAGTAGGTAGTGGGAAGGAATGGGGGGAAAAAACTCGGATGTGACAAACTTCAAAGTTATAATAAAGAAATGTCAAATCCCCTGAGACGAGATGTCAGAGAACTATGTAAATTATATTCAAATCACACCAATATATGGAGTGGACTTAAAGCAATGAGACTAATTTTTTTCCAGGTAACTTAGCCAAATTTATTCATCCAAATGAGTATTGTCCTTGAGCACTCAGTCACCTTGGGAATCTGTGCAGAAGTGCAAATGATATTACTTTTGCTCAAAATAATTTTGTGACTTCTCTGGTGGTGTTTCTGTATCTTTGCATATAAATTTTATTCTCTGCTCACTCAAGCATTATCCATTTTATGGCTCATGTGAAGGTCTACTGAATTCTTTGAAGTCCTTCCTGTCCACTCTACCTAACTCTCACTTCTAACCATTCTCCTAGTTTTGTTCCAAGAACA